>NW_017307509.1:162652-167090 GCF_000935625.1 Nanorana parkeri
GCGATGATGTCACGACGGGGTGTCACCCGGTCTCCGCTCCGGGTGTCACCCGGCCTCGGGACGCCCCTGCCGCCGGGTACTTGCAAGTTGGAGCTTTCGACCAGACGGCGTTAGACTGCAAAACACAAAGACTGGCGGAGCTCCGTACAGCTGCATTTTAACAATATTCAGCAGGCGGCAAACTCGACGAGTATTCTGAAAACGCTCTGCGCACATGCGCACCGCAACTGTACGGAGCTCCGGTCTTCTTCTGAGCACCAGAAGTGAGGTAGTTGTAGATTTCGATGAGTTGGAGCTTTCGATAGAACACCGGCCCTAATGGCCCTTATAGGGGCAGATACTGGAATACATACTCTGCTGGTCAGAAAAGAAAAGTATCCATATATTAGGTGCCATAATATTTCAATAAAGTATAAAAAGAAATAAAACTAAAGTATAAAAAGTTTTTCAGCTAACTGTGGGGGGATATTAGAGTGTAAGCTCCTCTGTACAGAGACGGATGTGACTGTGGGGGGAGGGGACATTAGAGTGTAAGTGCTGGGATAGGTGACCTAAGAATTTCGGCCATCGCAGGGATTCAGCAAACCAGGAATGAAACGTAGAGCCGCTCATCAGGTGACTGTACCCACTGAGCCTTCTTCCACACCACATGGTGACCCTTCACTTGTGTCTTCCAGGCGCGGAGATGCGCGGATCGGAATGACACAGAAGGATCGGCGCGCTACGGACGTAAAGCCTTCAATCTGAACATGAGCGCTGTGATGATAGGGATCGTAGAGAACTTGACGCTGGCTCTATATTATTATAAATATCATTATAAAACAGAGACATTGGGAGGATTAAACAATCAATAAATGTTTCTTGTGCTGCGTCTCCCTTTATTCTGAATTGTCTTCTGTCCATGTGATGGAAGCCGGCCAATAAACATTTATATCAACTTCACCCCGTTCATGTCATTCCAAAAGTTGTTCTTCAATCTTTATTCATCTGCAGCTTTCATTAAAAAGACTGCCTGGTGATCCCGCCATGAAGGTCCATGTAAGGGCACAATTGCCATGTTTATTTTTTAGAGAATAACAAAGGCCACACTTTTTACCTTTTTTATCACTTTTTTATTGTTTAATATATTTTTTATTGCATTTAAATTCAATATAATTTACAGAATACATTTTATGAAAAAGAATCACCCAATGATATAACATACCTATCCCTCGCATACACTCCTACCATCCAACTCTACTTCCGCTTTACCCCATCATTCAAACCTATTTTCCGGATCCACCTCTGGAGGAATGAGAGGAGGACAGACTCTATATACCTCCTGTGCCAATTCTACCCCCAACCTAAACTCCGTGTTAACCTTTCCCCATCCCCCTCCCCGCGCCATCCCCTACCTTTACCTCCCTTCTCTCTAATAATTTTCCTCATGCAAACGAACAAAACAAAACAGAGAACCAAACAAAAAGAAAAAGAACAAAAACCCCATAAGCAATACTCCAGTTACTGTGCTACTCCCCACTTCTCTATTCTATCCTCCCTATTGTGCTCCTATTTTATATCCTATATCCTATTCTACGTGTAATCTAATTGATAACCATCAAATCTAAATACCATAAACCACCTTTTTGTACTTTCCCTCCTCAATTTTACCCTTTCAAATTCCCCCACTGTATACCCCCTCCCTTTCTACCCTCCATTCCTCCTGTCCTCTTCTCCCATTCCTCACGGAGGCATTCACTCCTCCTTACTATTCTACCACTCATACAATCTTAACTTATTATCTTAAAGGAGAACTATGAGGGGGGTGCTTTCCACTCACCTCATAGTTCTAGCCGACCTGTGACAATGAGACTGTCACAGGTCGGCTCAGTAGATCGGGAGGTGAGCGAACACATACCGGCGTTCGCTCACCTCTCGATCCTGTCACGGCTCTCTGCCGTGACAGGGGAGGGGCTGGATTCCCCCCTCCCCGCTCCGATCCGCCAGCGCTGACTGGCGGAACGGACGGTGGAGGGGGCGGGTACAGCTGGCTCTGCCTCTAGATAGGCAGAGCCAGCTGTCACTCACGCAGCTAGGCGGATCCCGGCACAATTGTCGGGATCCGCTCCGGCTGCGGCGTCTCAGTATACCGCCAGCTGTACCCTGAGCCTAGGGTGACGGGAGGACGCTAGTTTGTGTCCTCCCGTTACCCTAAGGAGAACTATGGGGAAAAGACTTAACCCCATAGTTCTCCTTTAAACATCTATCCAGAAGTCCTCGCTTTACCCTAGGCCATATGTTCATTACCCAACTGTGGATTATAGTTTCAACCTTTCTATATCCCTTTTCGCTACTCTATCCTTCTCTTAACTCCTTCATGAATTCCTCTGTCTGCGTATATATTTCCCATTTTCCCCAGATCTTATGAAAAATCTGCTTTTTATCTAAATCCTTTGCACTTATTTCCTCCATTGTGCTAGCCCAGTTCTCTAAAGTAGGTGGTACCGTTGATTTCCATCCCCGAGATACACAAACTCTAGCTGCGACCAGTACGAATCTTAGGATATCGCTTTTTATCTTTTTTTAGAGATCCAAGTATCAATGACAATAACGCCATTAAGGGATCTTTTTCAACATTTTGTGCCTCTATATGGCGTTATATATATTCTAAATACAGATTCCCAGAACGGTTGCAGTCTAGGACAACTCCACCAGATATGCAAGTACGTCCCCTCCTCCAGAGTACATCTCCAACATCTATCAGTTAAATCTGGATTAATATGTTTAATACCTTCTGGGCACCTGTACCATCTGGATATTATTTTATAGTTTTTTTCTTGGTGAAAAGAAGATATAACAGAGCTATGTGTCATATTAAATATTATTCCCCACTCTTTATCTGATATCTCTCTCCTCATATCTTGTTCCCATCTTTTCATATACCGTATTTGCCGGCGTGTAAGACGGGTTTTGAGACCTTAAAACATCCCCCGAAAATCGGGGGTCGTCTTATACGCCAGGTACATACACAAGGATACGGTATACTGTATGTAGCTTCGGCTACATACAGTATACCGCGCTGAGCCAATCACGGCACATTAATAAAGATACACCACGGCTTTCTGCAGGAGACGGGAGGGCCGCACGTGCCTTTATCTGACCATACCGTGTTTACATGTTACCTTTGTCTGTCTATTGATGTAAGTATTGATGAAAATTGAAAAGTTACAGGATCCATGCTTCAGGCCCCATTCACACTGAGCGACATGAAAATCGCGCGATATTGAGCGATATCGTGCGACTTTTTCCTATTGGGCTGTATGCAATCAGGAGCAATATCGCTCGAAATCGCTCGAAAAAAGGGTCATGTAGGAGCGACAAGCTACAAGCGATATTGAGCGATATTGAGCGATATTGAGCGACGAGATGTGAACAGCTCCATTGAAATGGATTGGAGAAGCTACATAGAGCGATATCGCGTGGAAATATGAGCGATATCGCTGCAAAAATCGCTCGATAAATCGCTCAGTGCGAATGGGGCCTCAGAGTCCATGCCTGCTATTTTGCACTGACAATATGTGCCTCGGTTTGTACTGTATTGCTGACTATGTGCAATATTTATGTATGGATATCTCTGTTTTATAAAATAAAGAATAATAAAAAAAATATAATAATTAAAAAAACAACAGTGGCCCTGGAACTCTTCACTCGGACTGATCCTTGGATCAGTGGGGGGGTGCAAAAACTCAGAATACCAGTTCTACAACATGGCCAGTGAGTCACCTAGGAGAGCTCTACCTCCTCCTTACTGTCTGCCAACATCTCTACTCTTACTGGCTTCCAGGAAAGAATGGACCATGGAGCCATCGGCCCAGGACCAAAGCACAGCTCTCACCTCACCACTCACCTTAAGCACTCACCTCAGCACTCACCTTCAGCATTCACCCCCAGTACTCACCTCAGCACTCACCTCAGCACTCACCTCAGCACTCACCTCAGCACTCACCTCAGCACTCACCTCAGCATTCACCTTAAGCACTCCCCTCAGCACTCACCTCAGCATTCACCTCAGCACTCACCTCAGCATTTACCTCAGCACTCACCTCAAGCATTTACCTCAGCACTTACCTCAGCATTCACCTTAAGCACTCCCCTCAGCACTCACCCCCAGCACTCACCTCAGCACTCACCCCCAGCACTCCCCCCCAGCAACTCACCTCAGCATTCACCTCAGCACTCACCTAAGCACTCACCTCAGCACTCACCTCAGCACTCACCTTCAGCATTCACCTCAGCACTCACCTCAGCACTTACCTCACATTCACCTTAAGCACTCACCGCAGCATTCACTTCAGCATTCACCTCAGCACTCACCTCAGCACTCACCTCAGCACTCACCTCAGCACTCACCTCGGCACTCACCTCAGCACTCACCTCAGCATTCACCTCCGCATTCCAG
>NW_017307509.1:167300-167599 GCF_000935625.1 Nanorana parkeri
GCACATACCCCCAGCACTCACCTCAGTATTCACCTCAGCACTCACCTCAGCACTCACTTAAGCATTCACCTCAGCATTCACCCCCAGCACTCACCTCAGCATTCACCTCAGCACTCACCTCATCACTCACCTCAGCACTTATCTCAGCTTTCGTGGTGTTGGCCGGTAGGAATTTGCACCCTGCAATCATCTCTCAAGGTAAGGAAGAGGGGAATATTGTGTTTGGGCGATAATGCAAAGTTATATAGGTGGAAAAAAGACATATATTCATTTAATTATTCCAATACAAAATCATAATC
>NW_017307509.1:168178-174511 GCF_000935625.1 Nanorana parkeri
AGGTATGCTGCCGGGCCCCCTCCTCTCTCCTGCAACTGTCGGGCTCTCGCTCCATGACCGAGTGCCGGACTTTTCAGAGGGGGTGACACATAAATGACTGTCAGTCATTTTGGTGTCACCCGTCCAATGGTGTCACCCGGGTGCCGGCCACACTCCCCCCTAGCGACGCCACTGCCAAATCACAAAAAGAAGACACACCTGCGCATTCACCAACACAACCGACGTTCAATAAAAGGGATTCTTTTTAATGAAAGCTGCAGATTTGTTTTTTTTTTAAATGAACACGACTTTGGGAATCCCTCCAACAGGTTAACGCTTTTTTTAGTGATTGGGGTTTCCATCTACTGTAATGGAAGCTCCCGCCGCACGCCGCTCTGCGGCCGTTTGTAAAATTGGGTCAGACGAGAAAGATTTTGCTCGTTGCGGCTCATTATGGGGTTAAAATGGCTGACTTGGGTGTGTGGATGTCGGTGGCGTCTCAGTTCTGGGAATAGGGCCAGTAAGCTGAGCCATAAAGTTGGTCAATAGAGGAAACTACAGACAGGAAACATGGAATACAGCAAGCTACATAGAGCCAGATGACTGAGTAACCCCTCCCCCTCCCCCCCTTGTTCCTGTTTATTAATATAGCAATAGCAATTGGAAGGTCCATCCCCCCACCCCAAAAAAAATACTTACCTTGGCCCTGGCCTCCAACATTTCCGGGAGGCATGGGTAGGGCTGCCACCTGTCCAGCATTCACCCGTACAGTCCGGTTTTTGAGTCCCGCGTCCGGGTTTCAGGAAAGCTGACACCCGGGCACTTTCAATTTTTTGACAGGTGTCAGAGAGAGATGGAAGAAGAGATGTGCGGGCCCGAGCCGAAGCTCCGGCAGCCTACTCGTTGCCATTCGCCCCTATTATCATAGTGCTCGAGCGGCATTCGGCTCGGCTATTCTGCTCGGTAAGGATGGCAAGCAGAAAAGAAATAAGTGAAATAAATGAAAAAAAAAAAAAAAATTAAAGGTTAAAAAATATTTTAATAAATGTAAATAAATAGGAAAATGTAAAAAAATAAAGATATTTTTTTAAAAATCTAAAAAAATGGGCGGAGCTAGCGGACAGCTGGCTACCCCCAGCTGTCATTTGCGTGGAGATCGGTCGGCTTCGGCCGACCTTTCTCCACGCTTCGGCTGTCACACCGAAGCGTATGCCTTCGGCTCAGCTGAGCCGCTCGTCCGCCTTCGGCTGCTGCCCGGGCTATTGTGCATACCCGAACCGAGGGGCTTCGGCGGCCGAAGAGAGCCGAAGGATCAGCCGAAGCTACGTCTGGATCCTTCGGCTCCATATTGAATAACCCCGGTAATAAAACTTTATTTATAACAAAAACATATATGTTGTGTCTTTTATTCACGCAAAGGGAATGTTGAGAGATGTCTGAGGGGTGAAGAAGCCTGCAGAGTGTTTATAGAAGGACCCCTGTGGGGGGTTATAAGACGGAGACACAAGATGTGGATCAGGAAATGCGTCAGCTATATGCACATAATGCAGCTTATGATTGGTAGTGAAGAAGAGAAAGACGTTACAGAGCATCCGGAATAAAGATTTAATTGTACAAAAAAAAAGATGAACTATATGTCAGAGACAAGATGGCGTTCTGGTGGTCGGGCTTCTGAATGGAAAGTGCAGCATAGAATGAGATTACATTTGTGTAGAGACCACGACAGACGCGTTTAGAATCAAACTGAAAATGAAAAGAAATCTACAGCGACTTCTCATTCTTCTCTGTCTTCACGGCAATCGAGGAGTCCATTGGAGGAAACCACATGCACAGGATGTAAGAGAATAAAAGGTTATGATACATAGCGGTACCACACTTACCTGCCATCTCCTATGGTATGTCCACAGTCTATGACCATTTACTGTAACATGTCCACAGTCAGTGGCCATCTCCTATGGTATGTCCACAGTCTCTGACCGTCTACTGTAACATGCACACGGTTAATGACTATCTCCTATACTATGTCCACAGTCTCTGACCATCTACTGTATCATGTCCACAGACAGTGACCATCTCCTATGGTATGTTCACAGTCTCTAACCATTTACTGTAACATGTCCACAGTCAGTGACCATCTCCTATGGTATGTCCACAGTCTCTAACCATTTACTGTAACATGTCCACAGTCAGTGACCATCTCCTATGGTATGTCCACAGTCTCTGACCGTCTACTGTAACATGCACACGGTTAATGACTATCTCCTATACTATGTCCACAGTCTCTGACCATCTACTGTATCATGTCCACAGACAGTGACCATCTCCTATGGTATGTTCACAGTCTCTAACCATTTACTGTAACATGTCCACAGTCTCTGACCATCTACTGTATCATGTCTATGGACAGTGGCCATCTCCTATAGTATGTCCACAGTCAGGGCCGGTGCAAGGATTTTTGCCAACTCAGGCGAAGGTGCATTTTGCCCCCCCCCCCCGCCCCCCGGCGCGCGCACACACACTATACACTAATGCAGAATACCAGCAGTTACAGAGGACTACAAATCCCAGCAATAATACATTATACAGGCTGCTTAATATATTATTGCTGGGATTTGGTGTTCATCTATAGCTGTGTTCTGCAGTGTGCGCTTTTTTTTTTAAAAACAGGAAACATTAAAACAGGTCCCCCTTACCTGTTTCTGAACCCTTGTAAGTTGCGTTGGCTCTGCGGGCGTGTGTCCGGCCTGTGTGGTGAGCGCGGCGTAACTCGTGTATGGAGCTGCGAACAGGCAGGCGTGAGAGGCGAGCAGGAAATTAAAATTTTTGACGACAAATCGACCATGAAAAACATTGACAACGTTTACCATCGTCGATTTTAATCGATTAATTGTTGCAGCTCTATATTATTGTTGGGATTTGTAGTCCTCCATAGCTGGTGGTATTCTCCATTGCGCTGTATAATGATTATACGGCACAATGCAGATTACCACTGACCAGTTATAGAGGAACAACAAATCCCAGCAATAATACATTATACAGCGTAATAGAGAATACCAGCAGCTATAGAGGAACAACAAATCCCAACAATAATATAACCAGCCTGTATAATGTATTATTGCTGGGATTTGTTGTTCCTCTATAGCTGCTGGTGTTCAGCATTGTGCCGCTGTACTGTATTATACAATAAACAATACAATACACAATACAATACACAATACAATATACAATACGCAATACAATATACAATACACAATACAATACACTGTATATACAATGCACAATACAATATACTGTATATACAATGCACAATACAATACAAAATAATACAATACAATGCAGCATACCACGTGCACTTTGTCTTTGTTAAATTACATAAACAGTCTCTGGCCATCTACTGTATCATGCCCACAGTCTCTGACCGTCTACTGTAACATGTCTCTGGCAGTCACATTCACTCTCCTGCAGCATGTCCTCAGTGTACAACTACGGGCTTGTTCACACCGGTGCGTTCCAGAGCGCTAGCTGCTGGAACTCACCGCGATCCCTCACAAAACTTCCCCGTGTTCTGGGGCGGGAGGGGACATGACGGTGCATTGAATTCAATGGCACTGCTTCCACGCCCCCCCCCCGCGCAGTGCGATCGGACGCTTGCTCTATTTTTTGCGTTTGCAGTGGAACGGAACACAGGCAAAGTTTTGCCACGTGGGTGGGTGGGGGTAGTGGAAGCAGTGCCATTGAATTCAATGCACCGCCAAGCCCACTCCCGCCCCAGAACGCAGGGGGACGTTTCGTGAGGGATCACGGTGCGTTTCGGCAGCTACCGCCCTGGAACGCGCCGCATTCGGTGTGAACAAGCCCTACTTCTGTAGCATATTTATTGTTTTCGACCATCGCCTTTAGCATGTCCACAGTCTCCGACCATCTACATTGACAAATCTACAGTCTCTGAAAATCTCCAGCAGCATGCGCTTAATCTTAATCCCTTGAAGTATTCTCACATTCTCTGACAGCCTCCTGTAGCCTTAGATATGCTGACTATCATGCGTGGCCCCTTTGGTGACGTCAGAGGTTGCATTTAGGACCCCGTGACATGAGGAACATTGGCCGCCGCCGGTCTATATCCAGCACTAGATCTCAGGGAAAGAATTGACACATTGTGCCCCTTGACTTTTGTACTTTGTGATCTGCGGACGGAACTGAGGGAATGAGAAAAGAGAACGAGAGGAAAGTGTTTGAGCAGAGAAGAAATTGGGGAACACGCCGGACGGTTTCCTGTTTACAGAACACATGTAGTGAATAATCTTCATGTGGGAGAGTGTTGGCAAGCAGGCTGTGATAGGTGGGGGCCGGGGGGAGGGGTAACAGGATCTTCACAAGACTTTGTGCACTCCTTTCACTTTGCATCCCAAAAGCACAAAGGACAGCAGAGCAGAGGAGAGAGCAGAGGAATCCGGGGACAGCAGAGCCCTGTGAGGAGAGCAGAGGAATCCGGGGACAGCAGAGGAGAGGAGAGCAGAGGAATCCGGGGACAGCAGAGGAGAGGAGAGCAGAGGAATCCGGGGAGAGCAGAGGAATCTTGGGACAGCAGGAAGAAGAAGAAGAACAATGCAGGAGCCAAGCAAATATGACAACCCGGGCTTCTACGATGGCTTCCCAGACCAAAGGCAAGACCAGGGCAATCCTCCTCCACCTCCATACTACCCTCAGGCTCCTGGGCCCCCTCCACCAGGGTCATACTACCCTCCGGCTCCTGGGCACCCTCCGCCAGAGTCATACTACCCTACGGCTCCTGGGCCCCCTCAGCCAGAGTCATACTACCCTACAGCTCCTGGGCCCCCTGCACCTGGACCGTACTACCCTACAGCTCCTGCATCGGGACCGTACTACCCTACGGCTCACGGGCCGCCAGCTTCCGCGCCGTACGGCCAGCCGTACTACCCAGGGGCCCCTGTCCCTCAGCAGCCTCTCATCTGCCAGCAGAGCACCAACGTGGTGGTGGTGAACCCCCAGTCGGTCAGAATCATGCCAAGGCACAAAGACTACATGTGCTGGTCCATCATGAATTTTCTGTGCTGCCTTTGGCCCCTGGGGTTAATTGCCATAATCTTCTCCTGCAAGGTAATTAATAGTGGCCCCACGTGGGCTGACTTTTTCTTCTAGTTAAGATTCCTTCGAAAGATCATTAGAAGCTCTTGATTGGCATTAACACACAGTAACAATGTATATCTTGACATCAATGATGTGACCTTGCGCAATTTTGGGTTCATTGGCTATTCGCACTTTGACCGGTAGACCTCCCTGCTGTCCAGTAGACCGTTTCTGCTGACTGTCCCTGCTGTCCAGTAGACCGTTTCTGCTGACTAGTAGACCGTTTCTGCAGACCGATAGACCTTCCTGTTGTCCAGTAGACCGTTTCTGCTGGCTGGTAGACCGTTTATGCTGACCAGTAGACCGTTTTTGCTGGCCGGTAGACCGTTTATGCTGACCGGTAGACCGTTTCTCCTGACCGGTAGACCTCCCGGCTGTCCAATAGACCGTTTCTGCTGACCGGTAGACCTCCCTGCTGTCCAGTAGACCGTTTCTGCTGACTAGTAGACCGTTTCTGCTGACTGGTAGACCTCCCTGCTGTCCAGTAGACCGTTTCTGCTGACCAGTAGACCGTTTCTGCAGACCGATAGACCTTCCTGTTGTCCAGTAGACCGTTTCTGCTGGCTGGTAGACCGTTTATGCTGACCAGTAGACCGTTTTTGCTGGCCGGTAGACCGTTTATGCTGACCGGTAGACCGTTTTTGCTGGCCGGTAGACCGTTTCAGCTGACCGGTAGACTGTCTCTGCTGACCGGTAGACCGTTTCTGCTGCAATCGGTATCGATTGAGTAAGGAGTGTCGCCAACCGGACAGTTTTTGATTCGCCCCAATATTTGCCAACATTTTTAGAAATGCAAACTACTGAACAAAGTCACAAGTTGTCATGACTCGGCTCGATGCGGACCGGACAAACTTGCTCGCTTATATTCAGGCGAATCAAAAAATATTTGGAATATTCGGGGTGAGCTCATTTGTCTGATTTGGCTCTTAAAATCACTTGGAAATACTCTTAACGCCTAAAAAAAATCTCAGGCGGTGACAAAATTTCCAACAAGCTGGGAAATAATTTCGACATCTCCGTCTGTTGCCCAACCTCTGTTGTACCTAGTAAGTGACGTTCTGCTCGCAGTTCATGTAATTTGTGTGAAGCGTTTGTTGCCCCCTGTAGTCAGAATATCGCACAATGGCTCCGCCCTCTCCATGCTGGGGAATGCCAGAATCCCTTTTCCGGGAAAGGGGGTGATTTCTGGTTGGCTTTTGAAAAATG
>NW_017307509.1:174641-182620 GCF_000935625.1 Nanorana parkeri
ATATAAATAATGACACTAAAAATAAGCCTCTGTTACAAAACAAGGCAAAGTTATTTACATATGAAAAACATTTTTGCTTTTATTTATTTTTGTACAATTTTGTGCATATTTTTGCAACACAAAACAGGAATTTAAAAATACCAAATGAAAAAGGCAAAATAATGTATAATTAAAAAAAACCTGAACATAAAAATGATAGCTAATGGGAAGAAGGAGGAGAAGGGGGTAACTAGGAATACATTTTGAAACTGAGAGATCTCTCTGTACAAATGCCTATGGAGGTGTTATTTATTTGTTAGGCTGCCCATACACCTTACAACCATCGCACGACTTTCGTTGTGCGATGGTTGTAAGGTCATTAACATTTTGTACGACCTGCCCATCTTGGACAGGCAGATCGTACTTGTTTTTTTGTAAATTCTTTATTTAGAAGAGATTTTTTCCTTTTTACATAAAACACGCAGGGTACAATGGGTGTCAACAATGGCCCACAGGGGCTATGAAACTTGCATAGACATAACATTCTTACATAGGTAGGACACACCAAAGGCCCGTCAGGGGCTTGGGATGTTGTTCAGGTGCATAATGCTAATTAGTAGCTACGGAGTACGTCAAGCACCCCGTGGGGGCAGATCATAGAAAGTAAAGTGGGCAGATATTACCGTTCGCATTGCAGGTTTAACAACACATACAAAGGGGGGAGAACAATAAATAAAGTGGATAAAGGAAGGGGGTAGGTGAAATGGTAGGACCCGTATGGTTAAGGGTGTCGATCAGACTCCTGGGACGGTGGCAATTCCACTTGGGTGTTTAATGAGTGAAGTGATTGGGAGCTAAAGTCAGTGGTCTACTTGTTATCACCAGGGTTAGGGCTCAATAGGAGCTCGAAACGGTATTCTTACAGGGTCTTCATATGGGAAACAGAGTAAGTTCAAATGAGGGGAGGGGGGCGGCAGCAGAGGGTGTAAGGGGAATGAGGGTGGGGGGAGCAGAGGTAGGATGGGGATTAAGCATGGTGAAGGGTAAGTGGGAGGGAGAGGGACCAGGGGGGTAAAGATTGGATTGGGTTTCACACGTCAGAGCCCTGACGTAGGGCCATATAGGCCGGAGAGTTGAGAAAGTCTATCCAGTAGAACCAGGTGGCTCTAAATTTGGCCGGGGGTATTGTTGAGGGAGCTTGTAAGGTCCTCCATGAGATATATTTCTTGGATCCGGGCTAGCCATTGATGGACCGTAGGGGGTTCAGGGTTTCTCCAACGGGCTGGGATACAGGCCCGGGCGGCATTGATGAGGTGGCGCAATATGGAGCGTTTGTAAGTTTTAATTGGGAGGGTAGTGTGGTGTAGAAGGAAGAGGGCCGGATCCCGTGGCAGCGTGGGGTCTGTGAATTTTTGGGTGGTGGCATGGACTTGGTCCCAGAAAGTTTGTAGAGTTGGGCACGACCAGAATATGTGCAGCAGGTCTGCCGATGGGGCGTTACATCGCCAACAGGTGGCCGGCGTTTGAGGGTACATAGAATGGAGGGCCTTGGGCGTCCTATACCACCTGGTAACCAATTTGTACCCCGCCTCTTGGTACTTGTTGCTAATTGATGATTGGTAAGAGAGTGTCAGCAGTTTCCTGCTGTCGCTCGGGTCCAGCCGGATCCCGAGGTCCTCCTCCCATCTCTGTAGAAACCACGGTGTCGTGTCGGGGAAGTCCGTTATGAGAAGTTTGTAACAAAAGGAGAGGACATGGCGGGCCTGGCCCTCTTGATCACATTCACGTTCGTATGGGGTCAGGGCCCTAGAGAGCTGTGAGGGAGGTGGGAGAGATCGCAGAAAATGGGTGATTTGCCTGGACCTCCATGGATCTAGGGGTTCGGGGCCCTGCCGAGTGGTCACTGTGAATTCGGAGGGCCATGAGGGGCCAGCCATGAAGTGGGCTGCCCTGAATTTGTGCGTGGTACTGAGAGATTTGAAGCGTGCATCATCGATTCCAGGTGGAAAAGATGGGTTTCCCAACACGGGGGATCATGGGTGATGGAGAGGGGGACAAGGTATTGAAGGAGGACCTCGCCACCGATAGAGTGGGCATGATGGTAGGATGTGAGCGAATGTCTGGAGGCAGAGGGGTAGTGCACCAGGGGAGTCCCGGGAGTGGTGTCTTAGAGAAGGATTGTTCGAGACCAGTCCAGAGTTTTGAAGTTTGGTGGCGGCACCAGTCTATAACTCGAGACAAGTGGAAGCGGGTCTGGGGCCTCCCACCCGGTGCACTCTGTCAACTTCCATGGGGGAGTTCGGGGCCTTGTCCAGGACCGTATTAAGGATGGCAATCACCGTGGGTCGGAGGTCGGCTGCAGTCGTAGCTTCCGGGAGCCCTCGGAGCTTTACATTGTTCCGGCGGGACCTGTTTTCCAGGTCATCATGGGCCAGGAGCATGGCAGATAGCTGACGGTCATAGGAAGTCTGCCGGGATTCCAAGTGGTCGATCCTGCGGGTCAGGTGAGACTGATCTTCGGTCAGGGTAGTGACCTTTGCGTCTAGTTGGGAGACCGTGGCATGGATGCTGGCAATATCCCGTTTGAGCGTGGTCTCCATTTTTGCGACCACGGCGGCCATGTCCTGCCTCGTGGCGAGAGAGAGGAGTATGTGAGAGATTTCGCCGCTGGAGAGGGACTGTGTGGCTTCCGAGTGTTGCTGAGGAGTGGGAGAGAGAGGGATCACTGGTTCCACTATCTGACTGGGGCTAGGGGGTATCGCGTCTGCCATCCGCGGTGTAGGGGAGTCGGATCCTATGACAGGCGAGGCCGAGGCTCCGTTGTGCATCCGCGGGGTAGTAGGCCCCGATTCCTTACCCTGAGTTGCAGGGGTCATGGTCGTCCTGGAGGATCGGCGCGTTGAAGAGGCCGGTGTAGAGAGATAGCGCTGCAGAGAGGTCTGAGACCACTTCCCGTAGCTGGAGCGCGATTTGTTCTTCTTGGACATTAAGAATATGAAGGTAGAGGATGTTAGATCAACTGAAAAGTCCCAGGCAGGTGCAGAGCTCAGGCAATGTGCTTCCTCACGCCGCCATAGCCAAGCCACGCCCCCAGGCAGATCGTACTTGTGATCATCGCAAGCCCGCCCCGCTGAGGGGAGGGCTTGCCGATGATTGCAATGCTGAGCGGGCAGTGTGCGCTTGTGCACATTGGCCCGTGCGGCTTTCGACTTCCGAGCACGCTACCAATCCGCCAAAAATCGTACGATGTTCGCCAGGTTTTCCAGCGTGCTAGGAAAGACAAAAGTCATGTGACCGTACAGTAAACTGCGGTCGCACGCTGCCCATACACCTGCCGATTATCATGCGATCCCGGGGTCACCCGCGATTATCGTACGATAGTCGGCAGGTGTATGGGCACCTTTAGGGTGCAAACAAAACAAACTTATTTACATAAAAAAATGTTGCTTGTTTTTTTTTTGTTTGTTTGTTTTACAATTTTGTGCATATATATGCAACACAAACAAAAAGAAAACGGAACAAGCAAAACAAATGAAAAAGGGAACACTGTAATGGCTCAATAAATAAAAATAATATTCAAAGAAAACCGCATCATAAAAATACTAGTAATGGGAAGAAGGACGGATGATTAGGGATAACTGAGGGGTCACAATTTGTACTTTGCAGTTTGCTGTAACTGATGTCATCCGCAGATCAGAGGCGCGCTTTAGGCTGGGTTCACACCTAGGCGTATTGAATATGTGCGTTTGTCGCGCGTTTCGCGTTGCACGTTTTTACCGCGATTCGCTACTTGGCTGTATCCCAATGGAAACGCGAGACCAAAACGCCCCAAAGAAGTACATGTACTTCTTTTGGCGTAGGCCGTTTTGTAGCGAGTTCAGACGGGCTGAAATACGGAAAGGTGTGAACCAGACCCATAGAAAACAATGGGATTTTCAAGTTTGTACGTTTTGTAGAGCGTTCATAGGGCGTTGAACGCGCGACAAAACGTAAAGGTGTGAACCAGGCCTTAATCTTCAGGCAGCTGTGGCCTGTGGGAGGCATGGGCTTGGCATGGAAAGGGTTAATTGTGTTGAGTTGAAGATTCTTCTTTCTGATTTGTTTGCTCTCTGACTGAGGTATTACACAACACCATGTGATCAGCTCTCCCTTCTCTGGGGAGGGGAGGGGAGGGTGCATGCTCAGGGTTTGCAATGAGAAACAAGACTTTTTTTTGTAACTTTAGTTTAGTTTTGCATCATGGGGAAGGGGGGTGAGGGGGAGGTGTCTGCACAGGCGCAGCCAGATGTAGTGGAGGACAGGGTAGGGAAAATCCCCGTTGTTTGTTTGTTTTTTTGGCTCACAGCAGCCCTATGAGGTTTGCAAGAGAAGAAAAGGCATCGCTGTTGGAGAGATTCACATCAGGTCAGATTGTTGTGCTTGCTGATCTGATGGTACATATTAAAACACGTGACCTCCCAGTTGTCCCTCATTTGGAACCGAAGCCCACTGTCCCTCATTTGGAACCGAAGCCCACTCTCCCTCATTTGGAACCGAAGCCCACTGTCTCTCACTTGGAACCCAAGACCTCTGTCCCTCATTTGGAATAAAAACCCTCTGTCCCTTATTTAGAACCAAAGCCCTCTGTCCCTCATTTGGAACCGAAGCCCTCTGTCCCTCACTTGGAACCCAAGACCTCTGTCACTTACTTGGAACCAAAGCCCTCTGTCCCTCATTTGGAACCCAAGACTTCTGTCCCTCATTTAGAACTGAAGCCCTCTGTCCCTTATTTGGAACCCAAGACTTCTGTCCCTTATTTGGAACCAAAGCCCTCCGCCACTCATTTAGAACCAAAGCCCTCCGCCACTCATTTAGAACCAAAGCCCTCTGTCCCTCATTCATCCTCAGCTGTCCCTCTTTTTGGTCTGATGTACAGATATCTCTAAAAAGGTTCTATTTTACTATCGAAAGTGTGGTTCTGTCTCCAAACCTTCATCTTATCCAATAATAATCTTGTTTGCTATTTTGAAAAGCCAGAATACAGCAAAAGTAATGGTGAAATAAATTTTGGGTTTTACCAACCATTTTTGGTATATAACTCCGTCATGGTTCACATAACTGGGGGCGTGGCCGGGGTGTGTCCATTATGTATATATAACTGGGGACGTGGCAGGGGTGTACCATATATAAGTGGGTCCGTGGCAGGGGTGTGTCCATTACCTATATATAAGTGGGTCCGTGGCAGGGGCGCATACATTCCCTAGATATAATTGGGCCTGTGGCAGGCGGGTGTCCATTACTTATATATAAGTGGGTCCATGGCAGGGGTGCATCCATTACCTGCATATATCTGGGGGCATAGTGGGGTGTGTCCATTACCTGTGTATAACTGGCTCCATGGCAGGGGTGTGTCCATTACCTGTGTATAACTGGCTCCATGGCAGGGGTGTGTCCATTACCTGTATATAACTGGCTCCATGGCAGGGGTGTGTCCTTTACCTGTATATAACTGGCTCCATGGCAGGGGTGTGTCCTTTACCTATATATAAGTGGGTCCATGGCAGGGGTGTGTCCATTACCTGTTTATAACTGGGTCCATGGCAGGGGTGGGTCTATTACCTATATATAACTGGTGGCATGGTAATGTGGGTGGTTGTGTCCATGGCCTAAATACATTGTGCTGTATGATGTCTCTTTTTCTCATCTCAGAGAGTTGAGAGGTATGGTGTTTGTGTCCCGGAACTTGTGTATGTACGTGTGTGTGTGTGTACGTGTCTGTGTATATATGTATAGATGTATCATAACTGAACTGCAGCACAATGTACTGAACGCGTACAGATTTGCCCAGTTTTTTCAAGTTGAATAGCTCATCTGAACCACAACATACAGTAAGTGAGTCATACAGAAAGTGATAAAAGCGGAAGTGGTAATGCCATACAAGAAACATTGCTTCAATTACAAAGAATCTCCAGTGTGGCTACAAAGTCATACTATTGGGAGATGTTAGCGGCCGCTGCGTCTCTTGACTAGTGTACATAGCTTCTGCATACTAACTAACATATGAAGAAACATATTCCAAATGTATTTTTTTCACATAAAATGGGGTTTTATGACATTTACAGATTGATTTGGAGAACTCCATAAAAAAGATCCAATGCAGTGCCATTAACCTGCGATATACAACAACAAATATTCTTATATAAGCTGATGCTTATACAGTATATCACTGTCACCTACCTTGGTGGAGACCGGGTTGATGTGGGGACTTCTCTTGTACCTCTAGCCTGACACTCCTGGAAGTGATGATGGGGAGTGGGGGGAAGCAGAGTGGCATGAGTGCTGGTGTTGCAGGCCGGACTAGATCCCTGCATGGGTTGGCTGCATGGAATGGATGTCTGTAGGATGCAGGATCAGGACCCTATACCGGATTACTGGGGTACCAGTGAGGTAGACAGGAGTGTTAACTGGAGCAAAAGTGAAGGCTGGTAACAGCCAAGTAGCTGAGTTCCAAATTAGGAGCCAGGAGCAGAGTTGGGGGTCAATAGCCGAGGTTGGCAGCAGTCAAGCGGTGGAGTTCCAAATTAGGAGCCAGTAGCAGAGTCAGGGGTCAGAGCCGTAGCTCGCTCCTTTTGCGCCCGAGGCAAGAACGGAAAATCGTGCCCCCCAAACGGCGTGTGCGGTATGTGACGTCATGCACCCCGCCTCCAGAATGGCAGCGCGTGCACTGGTGCCCAAATCCAAAATAGCATAAAAATGAGTTTCGTTTGACGAAACTAATCAGAACATTTTTAGTTTAGCCTGAAACTAATTTGTAGTCTTTGCACATGTCTAGTAATATGTGTGCATATACTGAGCTTTGGGTGACGGGAGGACGCTAGTTTGTGTCCTCCCGTGACCCTTAGGAGAACTATGGGGAAAAACACTGACCCCATAGTTCTCTTTTAAGTAGAAAATACACCACCAAAGAACCACGCAGGCCACAGCAAAGAGCCCTCCTGCTGCAGATAGAAAAATGTCCTACGGAGGACAACAAGCAAGGAGGACAATAGACCCGGGGTGCAGCCATCTAAGGCCCCATTCACACTTACCTCGAGCGGATTTCCGCGCGGCGGGATAGCGCGACTGTTCAGGCGACGTTCCCGCGATGATCACGCGGCCTTCACCATCAGGCTGCATGCAAAAATAGAAAAATCGCGACACATCCATGGGATAAAGGGTCCTGCACGAGCGACAGGCAACATAGAACTGTACAATAGAACAGCTCCATTGAAAATCATTGGACGGCGACTTCTCGCAATATCGTGCGGCAAATATGCGGAATATCGCGGCAGAAATCGCGCGATTAAACGCCCAGTGTGAATGGGCAGTTAGGGCCCATTTACCACATCCATATCATCTCCAGACCAGACCAGATTGTTTCCGGACCCAAAATGCATCCTAATGTATCCCTATGCTATTTCTGGCCTCTGTTCACACCAGCGCAGTCCGTTCCAGACCAGACCAGAAAAATACTGCATGTCTCATCTTGTTTGGTCTGGAATGCACTGGAACTGGGGGCAGGTTAACACCATCTTCTGGACCAGATCTGGTCCAGAAAATGGTGTGAACATGCCCTTAAAGAGGACTCCCCAACCATGTGCCTCTTATATTAATAGGAACAATGAACATAATAATTACACTGAATAACAATACAATATAAACCACATCGTATCACTATTATAACTTATGTATCAAATGTTTTCAAAACAAGAACTATTACAATTCTTGGAACAAAGTTGTTTTGGGTTTTTTTCATTTGGACCTGGATTTTCCGGGGCTTTTATATATATATATACACTGAGTGGCCAGATTATTATATACACTGAGTGGCCAGATTATTATATACACTGAGTGGCGGGATTATTATATACACCGAGTGGCCAGATTATTATATACACTGAGTGGCCGGATTATTATATACACCGAGTGGCCGGATTATTATATACACTGAGTGGCCGGATTATTATATACACCGAGTGGCC
>NW_017307509.1:182725-185864 GCF_000935625.1 Nanorana parkeri
CATCAGCAGAGCATTTAGTAAATAACTTCTGTTATTGAGCAATTCACAAAACACTTTGGCATAAAAAGTTCCCCATTTGGAAGTCTTTTTGCTTAGATGTATAAATAGTTACAATGGTTACAAGTGCCACAAGTAAAAGTACCGCTCAATGGAGACATATCCATGTTTTTTCAGTTTCATAATAAGTGTGTGCCAATTAATCTTTTCATTGGCACACAGACGCGCCGGGCAAATCACACGGGTTTCCCGACGCGATTCCGCCTCCGTGCTTTACTTGTACCTTTTTTCTGCAATACACAACCCGCGACTGTTTTAGCCGCACTCGTAAAATAGCCGCGTGTCGTGTATCGCAGAAAAAAAGGTACCCGTACAGAAGCGCAACTGGGGTGCCATTGGAAAATAATGGCACCCACAGCACAATCGGTGCACATCTATTCGAGTCTGGACCGTGCGGCAATCATGCACGGTTGCCGCGTGGTGGGGTGTCCCATAGGAGTGTACCCGCCCTAAAGGTGATGTCAGGAGTTTTTTTTAAGACCTGTCCCAAAATGGGGTGATTCTTAAAGGAGAACTATGGGGTCAGGGCTTTTCCTCATAGTTCTCCTAAGGGTAACGGGAGAACACAAACTAGCGTGTGTGTCCCCCCCCCCCCCCCCGCCACCCAAAGCTCAGTATATAGAGAGCTACAGCTCGCGGTATACTGAGACGCCGCAGCCGGAACGGATCCCGACAATTCTGTCTGGATCCACCCAGCTGCGTGAGTGACAGCTGGCTCTGCCTATCTAGAGGCAGAGCCAGCTGTACCCGCCCCCTTCCCCGTCCGTTCCGCCAGTCAGCGCTCCAGAATCCAGTCCCTCCCCTGTCACGGCTCACATGCAGGGATAGATCGTGAAGTGAGCGAGCGCCGGTATGTGTTCCCTCACTTCCCGATCTACTGAGCCGACCTGTGACAGTTTCTTTGTCACAGGTCGGCTCAGATTATGAGGCTGAGGGAAAATTCGGATTCGGATGCATTGAGGTTCGGAAATTCGGATGTGTCCGGAGGTTCGAATTTTGGAAAATTCGTCCGAATTTTGATTCAGAACGAAACCAATCGCACGTCTCTAATTGTAACTTGTTGCCCAGATATCTTCTCACCCCATCATCATCCCTCAATATTTTATCGCCCATTTTTTTTATATTGAAGATGTTTCATAATAACAAGGTATCCTCGTCCCTTATCTGAGGGTTTAATGATACCGATCTCGAGGTTTAATCAATTCCTGAATCTGCTAATCGTGTTTTCGTGACAGTCTTCCTTCATTTTCTGAAATCTAATTTCCTCATTTATTACTTCCTGAACAAAACAGAAGACGTCCGAGCTTGCCTGAAAAGAAGAAAAGGTTTCACTCTCAGGCCTCATTCACACGAGAAACGGCCGGCGCGTACAGCTCCGCGCTGCGTGCCGGGCCGTATCGGGCAGCTCCCGGGAAAGACAAGTGCTGCGTGTGATTAGTACGCAGCCCCTTTCCTTATCTATGGGACTACGCGGCCGTACGCCGCCCTACGCTCACCTGCCCTGCATGTCGGTGGGGGTGTCCGTACTTGTACGCTGACATGATGGACACACGAACCCGTACGGACCTTCATTTGGGGTCAGCGTGCGGCCGTGTACTCCCATAGAGAAGGAAGGGCTGCGTATTAATCACATGCAGCACCTGTCCTTCCCGGGAGCTGCCCGATACGGCCCGGCACGCAGCACGGGGCTGTACATGCCGGCCGATTACAGTGTGAATGAGGCCTTAGGATAATGTTTAGATGTTTAGCTCTCTGTTGTAGTTTCATCTCCTGTATCATCAAATTCTTTTTTTTTTTTACATCTCCTCCCCCACATACTCCCACAACCCCCCCAATTTAATAATTCAAGTAGAACTGAAGCCAATTCTTTTTTTCTTCCAGTTTTGGATAGAGTAAAGGAAGCTTATAACCCCTGCAAGATTTTTTTTTTTGACCATCTGTGAGATTTCCCTTCACTTCCTGTGCGATTACCACAACAGGAAGTGAGAAGCAATCCCTCCAAAGTAAGGGGAATCCCCGAGGCGCGTTCAGTTCCTTAGCCAAGTTGCTGAGTAGCTGTTCTGCAGCACTTCAGTTTGATGCAGCAGCTTCACCTAATGCTTCGGCTGCACAGTGCTCAGCAAAATGGCGGAGGATAATATTTTAGGTACTGATAAATACCATTTTCCAACAAATATTTGTTGCGCTCGCCCACCAAAACATTCAATTGTAGGTCCCCGCGCTGTATTAATTCTCTCCCATTGGGTTTCAGGCACCTTTCTCCAGCGCTGCCAGGCGTGCCCACAGTTAAAATGGCCGCTGGTGCTCTGTCCCCACCTTCCCCGTAACACTCAGAGCTCTGCATCCACATTCACTTCTGCGGCGAGTGGCTTGCAGCACAGCGTTCAGCTGCGGTTTATTAACTCGCCACTCGCAGCGGCTGAGCAACTGAGCGCGCCTCTCACGAATTCATATGTATCAATGTTTTTCTCTAGGCAGACATTTAAACCGGTATATTTAATAATGATCTTTATTATCCACAGCCAGCGCTGTAGAGGGTTCGGTCCCAACCTGAGCTCATCACTATAATGAAATCCATTGCAGGTCTTCCATTTATCCAATCACACTACCAGGGCCGTTCATGAAATGAGGCAGCCTGAGGGCCATAATGGGTGGCAGGCAGAGCGGCCTAGGATGCCTCTTTCCGGCCACAGCATCCCAGGTTACTCTTAGCAACCTGGGGCTCTCTGGCCGGTGTTCCGCCCAGCTCTTGGCAACCAGTGACGTCACTGGTTACCGGGAGCTAGCTGGCCAGGGCATTATGGTCAGCTCCAGTAAACCAGAAATGTCACTGGTTGCCAAGAGCTGGGCGAGACGCCTGTCAGAGAGCCCCAGGTTGCCACCAGGGCTGTCCTTACAATGGTGCAGCTTGAGGATCATGTGGGGGGCAGAGCTGCCTGGGAAACCCCCCTTTCCGGCCAGAGCTTCCCAGGTTGCTAAGAGCTAACAGCAACAGGGGGCCGTCCATGCCCCCCTCTTGGCAACCAGTGACATTTCTGGTTGCCAGGAGCTGAGCGAGACGCCGGTAAGAGAGTCCCAGGTT
>NW_017307509.1:185951-190249 GCF_000935625.1 Nanorana parkeri
AGCTAGTTGGGACGCTGGCCAGGGCGTTATGGTCAGCTCCAGTGAACTAGAAATGTCACTGGTTGCCAACACCAGGACTTTCCTTATAATGAGCCAGCATGCGGTTTATGTGGGGGGCAAAGCGCCCTGGGAAGCCCCCCTTTCCGGCCAGAGCTTCCCAGGTTGCTAAGACCTAACAGATCTTAGCAACCTGGGATGCTGTGGCCTGCGTCCATGCCCCCCTCTTGGCAACCTTGACATTTCTGGTTGCCAGGAGCTGAGCGAGACACCGGTCAGAGAATCCCAGGTTGCTAAGAGAATTGTTGCTATTTATTTATTTACTTCTTTATTAAGCCCCCCCGCCCCCTCGGTTAAACTATAAGGAGCTGCGGGGAGGGAACAGTGAAAAGACATCAGTAAAGCTGATTGCGAGGTTATTGCGGTCTTGATAATATTTTATTGCTTTTGAACTGCTACTGTGTCTTTTTATCTGTAAGGCGGAAAGTTAATGATATAAATAGAGACGTGACATTTGCCTTTGTGTCTCTTTCAGACGCGATCTGACAACGACGGAAATGACGAAAGCGCGGCCCGTTGCAGCTCCAAGGCGGCTCTGTCCCTGAATATCGCCGCTCTGGTCCTCGGAGTGATCATGTACATTATTATTGGCGTGATTATGTCCCAGAGGTATTAAATGGTACTTGAGCCCGGGTGATCCCCCTTCATGTTAGACGCCCATCTGTCTAATGGCATTACAACGTCCGTTGGCGTTTTGCAGTTACTTTTGTTCTTTGTTTTGATTTCTTCTGTTTTTGCTTTTATAATAAATTTCTATCTTAATATTGTGGACATTTTTAATTGTCCAAGAAAAAAAAAATACAATAGAAGGGTCATTTTCCATTGCAACAGGTTCTGTTTCATAAAAATGCAACTATAGCGACACGCTCAAACTCTGGAGTGGATTCCACTGGAATTCTCTCATGGGATTGTAGGCAACATTCTCTTACTATATACATTGTAAATAAAAGACACACACCAAGTATTGGCAAATGATGGCCGTGGCAAATTTTATTGGTATAATATAGGGCTGTGCAAATTAACGATTAATTTCTCGATTTAATCGTTAATCTTTTTGATCGATTAAACATTTTTTGATCGCTAATGAAAATACTCACCTCTCCGCCGTCTTCCGGGAGTCCCGTCGGAGATCCGGTGACGTCACGGATATCGACGTCACCGGACTCCTCCCCCTTCCCCAAGTGGCTCCTTTCGGCTAACGAAGGGAGGGGGGGGAGGAGTCCGGTGACGTCACAGACATCGACGTCACCGGACTCCTCCCCCTTCCATGCTGTATGTGTATAGGCCAATGTAGTTGGATCTGTATGTGCGTTATAATTCATCGAAATTAATCGATTTAAAAAAAATTCCATTATTTGAACACGAAAATTTTAATCAGTAACTGCCCTAGTATAATATAATATAAATAATTAACTTTAAAACCATCAATTAATAAACCAAATTCATAACACTTAAAACCAACCACCTGCCCAGTCATTAAAACTCTGGCAGAATCAAATGACTTAATGTCAATTAGTCCCCCCTCAAATTTTGAGGTGACAAACCACATAAAAAAGCCGCGACTAGCGAGGGAGGGGGCTTGCTGTGCTGCGATCCGGACAACTGGCGCTGAGTCCGGGAAAAGCCCCCCTATATATACAGGGTGAGGAGGGTCCTTCCAGAAGGTTCCAGAAACTTCTCGAATCCGCTGATTTTCCCCGCCTAAATTAACCGCCTGAGGTGATTTAAAGGGGCGGTAGCTCTGAAAAAAAAAAGTAAAGAAAAAACCAGCAGAAGCCACAGAATCATTGGGTTGCCACAATATCATGTCATTGGGCCTCTTATTTGAGGTCCCCTTTCCCATTCACAGTCATGTCCGCTCACCTGTCTGCTGTCGCTCAGCCCCCTTTAGAAGTGTATAAAAACCCTAAATTGATTTGAAATGGATTGACCTAAATCAAGGCACAGGATGCCCCACCCCTGAAAATGGTATATCAAAAAATTAGAAAAGTTGGGGTTTTTTGGGCAGCCGACTGACAACTTACAAACCAAACATTTGTTTAGAAAATATAATTTTATTTGATTAAAAGGTGAATAGAATTAATAAAATTGACAACATGATTCCCCTATAAGCTCACTCCACACTAATTAAGTTCATTCATATAAGGATGACATTCAGAGACTTATACAATGAAACATGATTGAAAAACATAGTAATTAAAATATTAATTGACACAATACATGATTGGTATAAGGAAAAGTGATGGAGGAGCTTGATTTTCTCGACGTGTCGCGCTGAGTAGCGCTTCTTCAGGAGATGGAGAGAGAAGTTGTCCTTGGAGACTGTGTGCGTCCCAATCGTTCCACCCGGCTCAGACGGTGAGAGAGTAAAAGCATGAGGCAGGGGGGGGGGGAAAGGGGGGGGGGGGGGGGGAACAAGAGAGAGGGAGAGAGAAAAAAAATGGAGGCCCTCAACCCCAGTGGAGGCAGACCCAATCAAGAGATGGCGGAGGTACCACTGCTCGCAGAGGATTGGAAGTGGATTCAAAAGATTGTCGGTCAGCGACGTGAGGTAGCCGTTCCTCTCTCGATATCGAGCCCCCAGCAGCTAATACAGCCCTCTCAGGCTGTACAGCCTATAAGTACGGCATATAAGGTCAATGACATCAGCACAAGCATCCCCCTTTGTTTATGTTCAGCTGTGGGGCGGGGAATACCCTGGCCCACAGCTGATTAGGCAGGTGACCTCTTGTCCCTTATGGGTTCAGAGGAGCTCAGGTTTGGACCAGGCCATCTCCTTTGACTTTTCAATGGTGGTTTGTTGAGCCAGATGGGATGGACATGGCCGCCCGCAGCTCAAATTTTGGCCAAATCAGCAGGAATTGACTGAAATTTGAGTTTCATATGGCCTATCTAGAGGCAGAGCCAGCTGTACCCGCCCCCTCCCCTGTCTGTTCCACCAGTCAGGGCTGGAGGATCGGCGAGGGGAGGCAATCCACGTGCAACCACCTTATCAGATTTATTGTATTAACTGCAGAAACCAATAGCAACCACTTGACTTTCCGACTAGGTAGCCTTCTATATGGATTGCTATGGGTTATTGCACTCTGGAAGCAGCAGTCAAGATGGTGTCCGGTGGGTCAAGGCAATGGACTCTTAAAGGAGAACTATGGGGTCAGTGTTTTTCCCCATAGTTCTCCTTAAGGTAATGGGAGGACACAAACTAGCGTCCTCCCGTCACCCTAAGCTCAGTATATAGGGAGCTACAGCTCGCGGTATACTGAGACGCCGCACTTGGAGCGGATCCCGACCTAGATGACGGGATCCGCCCAGCTGCGTGAGTGACAGCTGGCTCTGCCTATCTAGAGGCAGAGCCAGCAGAGGTGTTGGTGTTGTGTATGTGCTGCAAGCCTCGAAGCTAAAAAGGTTGTGAGTTCAAATCCTCATACAAGCACAGTTTAAGTCTCTTCGATAATAACTGACCGCTTGTTAACCTATTTTGAATGTTCATTGAGCTGCACACGAGCAGCTCAGAGTACATTCTTGGCATGCCTCGGTCCGGGATAAATTAACTCCCATGTGCATCCCAGCCCAGGCAATCAAGATGGCCGATAATGCAGAATGGGTCAGAAGATTGGTGCCGGTGAGGGAGCTCATGGACATCACTGGAGGTTAGGTAGGTGTTGTCAGCTGTCTACGGATCAGGTTAAAGGAGAACTATGGGGTGAGTGATTTTCACTCAACCTCATAGCTCGAGCCGACGTGTGACAATGAGACTGTCACACGTCGGCTCAATAGATCGGGAAGTGAGCGAACACATACCGGCGCTCGCTCACTTCTCGATCATGTCCCTGCAGAGAACCGTGACTGTCACTCACGGCTCCCTGCAGGGATTGCCTCCCCGCGCCGATCCTCCAGCCCTGACTGGTGGAACAGACAGGGGAGGGGGCGGGTACAGCTGGCTCTGCCTCTAGATAGGCAGAGCCAGCAGTCAATCACGCAGCTGTGTGGATCTCGACAGTAATGTCGGGATCCGTTCCGGCTGCGACGGTCTCAGTATACAGCTAGCTGTAGCTGGCGGTATACTGAGCTTTGGGTGACGGGAGGACGCTAGTATGGGACTTACCCCATAGTTCTTCTTTAAGTTTTATGGTTTGGTTAAAGTTGCAGAGGTTAGGTTTTAGGGTTTGGTTGATGCGAGGGTTCAGCGATTGGTCAGAGCAGAGGTCAGGCAGATATAGGGAAATACAATCCTCCCCCCC
>NW_017307509.1:190704-191480 GCF_000935625.1 Nanorana parkeri
CCCCCCCCCCCAGAGATAACCAGCGTCTAGGTTGTGGCTTGCTTCCACTTCCCCATGTTTTAGGTCTGCCCTAGTTAGATGATTATTTTTGAGCAGAGAGATTTTGCTTGCCAGGGTTACTTCCTCTTCTTCGGTGGTTGACCTCAGTTGCTGCCTATGATACAGAACAAGTTTGTGGTATTGTTATTAGTTCAAACCAAAAACCAACCAAATCTTCCCCTGAAAGGTTTCCATTTCTCTGACTTTGCTGCAAATTTCAGGTGATCTCGGTGACGTCTTTGCCATCTCTGAAGGAAACAAAACACCTTTGTTCACACCACATGTGTCGGTCCCTGCAGTCCCGATCCCGGAACAAGATACCAAGCCTTCTTTTCTCTATTGTGTCAGTTCACACCAAAAAACGGGCCCTCTAAAGCAGCGGGGACACATTTTTTTGTCTTGAGATCTACTTTTCAAATGACGAGCTCAATGAGATCTACCGACGAAAAAAACACCTTTATTTAAAAAGCAAGCACATTAAAATCGTTACTGGGACTACTGCCTCTCTCTCTCTCTCCTTGCGCTCTCTTTGCTGTCTCTCTCTCTCCTCTTTGCTGTCTCTCTCTGCTGTCTCTTCACGCGCTCTCTCTCTCTCCCCTGTCTCTCTCTCTCTGCTGTCTCTTCTCTCTCTCCTCGCGCTCTCTCTCCTTTCCTTAAGGGGGGTAACATTTTTTTATAAAAAAATAATTAAATAAATAAAAATGTAAAAAAAAAAAAATAATCAATAA
Source organism: Nanorana parkeri (assembly GCF_000935625.1). Classification (NCBI taxonomy): domain Eukaryota; kingdom Metazoa; phylum Chordata; class Amphibia; order Anura; family Dicroglossidae; genus Nanorana; species Nanorana parkeri. The sequence continues at coordinate 191,472 of NW_017307509.1, forward strand.
AATTTAAAA
>NW_017307509.1:191927-198046 GCF_000935625.1 Nanorana parkeri
AAAACATTTGATAAAAAGTAAAAAATAATAAGAAAATATAATAAAAAAATAATTTAAAAAAATAAAAGATAAGATAAATAAAAATGTAAAAAAGTTTAAAAAAATAACAAAGAAAAGTGACAAAAAAGTAAAAAAATAAATAAAAAACAAATGAAAACTAATCCTGGCACCCCCCACCTTCTGGTCCTTTAGATCCTTTAGTAGCCCATGCAGAAGGTCTGGTGATAGCAATTCAATACAATGCTTGAATGCAAAGATACTAATCCAATCATGTGTAATGATATTACAGCTCTAGGTATTGCTCACCACCTAAAGCAGTGGCCTTGTGTGCATGTTGCTGAATTACAATTGAGCTGGTTGTGAGTTCAAATTCTCAGTTGACTACCTTTTCAGATTAATTTAATAAAGTTGCAGAAACCAGCAACCAACTGGCTTTCAGATAACTTACCCTTTCATATTGGTTGCTATGGGTTACTGCAGTCAAGATGGTGTCCTGTGGGTCAAGGCAATGGACTCTTGGAAGAGTCTCTTGGTTTAACCAGCTTGGACAAGCCTTAAAGAGACCAAGGGGCAGACTCTGATGGTAGTAATACCAAGGAATACTAATCACGTGGTATGTAATGATATCACAACCCTGGTTTTGGGTGCCTCCCACCAGCTAAGGCAGTGGTGCTGTGTGTATGCTGCTGACCACAAAAATAAAATGGCTGTGAGTTCTAGTCCACGTGCAACCACCTTATCAGATTTATTGTATAAACTGCAGAAACCAATAGCAACCACTTGACTTTCCGACTAGGTAGCCTTCTATATAGATTGCTATGGGTTATTGCACTCTGGAAGCAGCAGTCAAGATGGTGTCCTGTGGGTCAAGGCAATGGACTCTTAAAGGAGAACTATGGGGTCAGTGTTTTTCCCCGTAGTTCTCCTTAAGGTAATGGGAGGACACAAACTAGCGTCCTCCTGTCACCCTAAGCTCAGTATATAGAGAGCTACAGCTCGCGGTATACTGAGACGCCGCACTTGGAGCGGATCCCGACTTAGATGACGGGATCCGCCCAGCTGCGTGAGTGACAGCTGGCTCTGCCTGGAATCCAGCCCCTCCCCCTGTCACGGCAGAGAGCCGTGACAGGATCGAGAGGTGAGCGAACGCCGGTATGTGTTCGCTCACCTCCCGATCTACTGAGCTGACCTGTGACAGTCTCATTGTCACAGGTCGGCTTAGAACTATGAGGTGAGTGGAAATCACTCACCTCATAGTTCTCCTTTAAATGAAGAGTTTAATCAGAAGGGAGGAGCCTTTAGGAGGCCAAGTGCGACACTGGTCTAGGTCTGATGGCAGCAATATAACACAATTTTTGACCATTAATCCACTAATTATATGACAAGCATTGATATCACAGCTCTGGTTTTAATCCCCACCCTCTATCTGAGGTGGTGGTGTTGTGTATGTGCTGCAAGCCTCAAAGCTAAAAAGGTTGTGAGTTCAAATCCTCATACAACCATTGATTTATATTTATTTATTAAAGTTGTATAAACTGCGGAAACCAATGGAACCCAATTGGCTTTAAATTATGCAGCTTTTGATATCGATTGCTACGGGTTATTGCACTGTGCAGGTAGAGGGCATCCTTTATTTCAAGCCAATTGACTCTTTAAAGTAGAGTGTAAACAGAAGGGAATAGCCTTTTGGAGGCAGTTTGACCATTAATCCGCATTTCGTATGGAATATAATGATATTACAGCTCTGGTTTGGGCCCCACCCACCATCTAAGGCAGTGGTCTTGTGTGTAGAATGGTGATCTCGCTAATAGAATGGTTGTGAGTTCAAATCCCCACGTCACCACCTTTTCTGATTTATTTATTAACGTTGAATGAACTGCTGATACAGGTAGCAACCAATTGGTTATCAGACTAGGTAGCCTTTCATATTGGTGGCTCTGGGTTATTGAACCTTGCAGGCAGTTGAGATGGCGTCCTTTGGTTCAAGGCAATGGACTCTGGAAAATAACTGAGTTTTGTGGTCAGAGTTACTTCGGTTTCCGAATCTTCATGACCCCTTCTCATACCAACCTGATGTGTGCCATGATTTTGTGGTCAGCATGCCAAATAAGTGGGCACGCTCTAGTGAAATGATAGAACCTGGGGAAGGGCGGGAGGGTCAGACGCAACTTCGCCGTGACGTGACGAGGAGCTCCCTGTCCCCCTTCTTAAGGGGAGGAGAGCCGGCGCAACTCCTCCCACAAACACGGCCAAGATACCTTGGCCTATTACTTACCAGCTAGGGATAGCCCATTCGAGGCCAAGTGGTAGACTCGTCAAGATCTAACGGCAGCAATAAAATACAATGTGTGACCGTTAAACCACTAATCCTATGGTATGTAATGATATCACATCTCTGGTTTGGGCCCGCCCACCATCTGATCCAGTGGCGTTGGGCGTATGCTGCTGACCACAAAAATAAAACGGTTGTGTGTTCGAATCCCTAGATGACCACCTCTTTAGATTTGTTTATTACAGTTGTATCAGTTGGTAAAACCAGTAGCAACCAATTGTTTTTCAGACTACGTAGCCTTTCATATTGGTGGCTCTGGGTTATAGAACCTTGGTGGCTCTGGGTTATAGAACCTTGCAGGCAGCTGAGACGGTGTCCTTTGGTTCAAGTGGTTCAAGGCGATGGACTCTTGAAAGTAACTGAGCCAAGTAGGAGGCTAGCCTATGGCTAACGGCAGCAATTAAATATAATGTGTGACCATTAAACCACTAAATCGTGTGGTATGTACTGATATCACAGCTCTGGTTTGGGCCCTGCCCACCATCTGAAGCAGTGGTGTTGTGTGTATGCTGCTGACCACAAAAATAAAGTGGTTGTGAGTTCAAATGCCCCACTGACCACCTTTTCAAATGTATTGAAGTTGAATAAACTGCTGAACCCAATAGCAACCAATTGGCTTTCAGACTAGGTAGCCTTTCATATTGGTGGCTCTGGGTTATTGAACTATGCAGGCAGTTGACATGGTGTCCTTTGGATCAAGGTAGTAGACTCTTGATAATAACTGAGTTTTACTAGTTGGTGATTGCCCATTGGAGGCCAAGCGGTAGACTAGTAAAGATCTATCGGCAGCAATCAAATACAATGTGTGACCATTAAACCACTAATCGTATGGTATGTAATGATATCAGAGCTCTGGTTTGGGCCCCGCCCACCATTTGAAGCAGTGGTGTAGTGTGTATGCTGCTGACCACAAAAATAAAATGGTTGTGAGTTCAAATTCCCAGGTGACCACCTTTTCAGATTTATTTATTAAAGTTGCAGAAACCAGTAGCAAACAATTGGCTTTCATACTAGGTAGCCTTTCATATTGGTGGCTCTGGGTTATGGAACCTTGCAGGCAGTTGAGATGGCGTCCTTTGGTTCAAGGCAATAGACTCTTGAAAATATTTGCCTTTTACCAGGTGGGGATAGCCCATTGCAGGCCAAGTGGTAGACTAGTCTAGGTCTAATGGCAGCAATTAAATACGTGTGACCATTGAACTACTAATCGTCTGGTATGTAATGATATCACAGCTCTGGTTTGGGCCCCGCCCACTATCTAAGGAAGTGGCGTTGAGTGTATGCTGCTGACCTCACAAATAAAATGGTTGTGAGTTCAAATCCCTAAGTGACCAACTCTTTAGATTTATTTATTAAAGTTGTATAAACTGCAGAAACCAGTAGCAATCAATTGGTTTTCAGTCTAAGTTGCCTTTCATATTGGTGGCTCTGGGTTATTGAGATGGTGTCCTTTAGTCCAAGGCAATGGACTCTTGAAAGTAACTGTTTTTTTTTTTTTTACCAGATGGAGATATTTATTGATGCCAAGATGAATCCCCCAATCATATGGTATGTCATGATATCACAGCTTTGGTTTTGGCCCCGCCCACCATCTGAGGCAGTGGTCTTGTGTGTAGGATGGCGATCTCACTAATAGAAGGGTTGTGAGTTCGAATCCTCAGATGGTCACCTTTTCAGATTTATTTATGAAGTTACATAAAGTGCAGAAACCGATAGCAACCAATCAGCTTTTATACCGGGTATGGTTCATATTGGTTGCTACGGGGTACTGCACTTTACCATCTTTATTACCTTACTTGATAACCTCGGTTGAATCTGAGTTTCATTACCACTGCTCACAGACTCAACCATCCAGCGCTGTGGCTCAGCATGAAGGGCGTTGACTGTGGAATCTGAAGGCCGTGTGTTCGATTCCCAAGGTAGATCAAACTACCTAATGGCTGCTTGGGACAAAACAACAAATCATGTGCTTGATGTAATGTGAAGGGGCATCCACGGTCACAAAAACCTGGTGAGAGCTTAAGGAGTGGACCTTGTCACCAAAGAACTATGAGGTGGTTGGCACCGTGTGAATGAAACCTCAGTGACACAAAAACCACCATGCAAGGGGCATCACTGGTCACAAAAACATGGTGAGAGGTTAAGGAGTAGTCCTTGTCACCAAAGAACTATGAGATGGTTGGCACCATGTGAATGAAACCTCAGTGACACAAACTCCAGCAGGCAAGGGGCATCCATGGTCACAAAAACATGGTGAGAGGTTAAGGAGCAGATGTTGTCACCAAAGAACTATGAGGTGGTTACCACCATGTGAATGAAACCTCAGTGACATACACTCAAGATTAAGGGGCCTCCCTAGTCACAAAAACCAGGTGAGATGTTAAGGAGCGGACCTTCTCACCAAATAAAACCTCAGTGACATAAACTTCACCCATGTGACTCTGAAGGTAGTTGTGGAGACAAGTGAATGAAGTGCCAAAGACAGTGGCACCTTACCATGGCAAGGGGATAAAGGGTGACCCACACAAGCACCTGGTGTGAGGAAGTAGGAAGAGGCCCAGAGCGTCCACGAAGGTCAAGGAAGTGAGCAGAAAACAAGCAACAGAAAAAAATATTTTTGCATAAAATTAATGAAATGTTCATAATGAAATGTTCAAGAAACCCCAGCGTTGTCTCTCTGTCAACTCCACCTTCCTTGGACAGGCTCATTTACATACTTTCCCAAGGAAGGTGGTCCCTCAGAGTGATCAAGCTCTGATCACTTATACTGGGTCTTCACAAGATGAGCTGGTTGTGAGTTCAAATTCTCAGTTGACTACCTTTTCAGATTAATTTAATAAAGTTGCAGAAACCAGCAACCAACTGGCTTTCAGATAACTTACCCTTTCATATTGGTTGCTATGGGTTACTGCAGTCAAGATGGTGTCCTGTGGGTCAAGGCAATGGACTCTTGGAAGAGTCTCTTGGTTTAACCAGCTTGGACAAGCCTTAAAGAGACCAAGGGGCAGACTCTGATGGTAGTAATACCAAGGAATACTAATCACGTGGTATGTAATGATATCACAACCCTGGTTTTGGGTGCCTCCCACCAGCTAAGGCAGTGGTGCTGTGTGTATGCTGCTGACCACAAAAATAAAATGGCTGTGAGTTCTAGTCCACGTGCAACCACCTTATCAGATTTATTGTATAAACTGCAGAAACCAATAGCAACCACTTGACTTTCCGACTAGGTAGCCTTCTATATAGATTGCTATGGGTTATTGCACTCTGGAAGCAGCAGTCAAGATGGTGTCCTGTGGGTCAAGGCAATGGACTCTTAAAGGAGAACTATGGGGTCAGTGTTTTTCCCCGTAGTTCTCCTTAAGGTAATGGGAGGACACAAACTAGCGTCCTCCTGTCACCCTAAGCTCAGTATATAGAGAGCTACAGCTCGCGGTATACTGAGACGCCGCACTTGGAGCGGATCCCGACTTAGATGACGGGATCCGCCCAGCTGCGTGAGTGACAGCTGGCTCTGCCTGGAATCCAGCCCCTCCCCCCGTCCCGGCAGAGAGCCGTGACAGGATCGAGAGGTGAGCGAACGCCGGTATGTGTTCGCTCACCTCCCGATCTACTGAGCTGACCTGTGACAGTCTCATTGTCACAGGTCGGCTTAGAACTATGAGGTGAGTGGAAATCACTCACCTCATAGTTCTCCTTTAAATGAAGAGTTTAATCAGAAGGGAGGAGCCTTTAGGAGGCCAAGTGCGACACTGGTCTAGGTCTGATGGCAGCAATATAACACAAT
>NW_017307509.1:198377-207813 GCF_000935625.1 Nanorana parkeri
CCCTCCCCCTGTCACGGCAGAGAGCCGTGACAGGATCGAGAGGTGAGCGAACGCCGGTATGTGTTCGCTCACCTCCCGATCTACTGAGCTGACCTGTGACAGTCTCATTGTCACAGGTCGGCTTAGAACTATGAGGTGAGTGGAAATCACTCACCTCATAGTTCTCCTTTAAATGAAGAGTTTAATCAGAAGGGAGGAGCCTTTAGGAGGCCAAGTGCGACACTGGTCTAGGTCTGATGGCAGCAATATAACACAATTTTTGACCATTAATCCACTAATTATATGACAAGCATTGATATCACAGCTCTGGTTTTAATCCCCACCCTCTATCTGAGGTGGTGGTGTTGTGTATGTGCTGCAAGCCTCAAAGCTAAAAAGGTTGTGAGTTCAAATCCTCATACAACCATTGATTTATATTTATTTATTAAAGTTGTATAAACTGCGGAAACCAATGGAACCCAATTGGCTTTAAATTATGCAGCTTTTGATATCGATTGCTACGGGTTATTGCACTGTGCAGGTAGAGGGCATCCTTTATTTCAAGCCAATTGACTCTTTAAAGTAGAGTGTAAACAGAAGGGAATAGCCTTTTGGAGGCAGTTTGACCATTAATCCGCATTTCGTATGGAATATAATGATATTACAGCTCTGGTTTGGGCCCCACCCACCATCTAAGGCAGTGGTCTTGTGTGTAGAATGGTGATCTCGCTAATAGAATGGTTGTGAGTTCAAATCCCCACGTCACCACCTTTTCTGATTTATTTATTAACGTTGAATGAACTGCTGATACAGGTAGCAACCAATTGGTTATCAGACTAGGTAGCCTTTCATATTGGTGGCTCTGGGTTATTGAACCTTGCAGGCAGTTGAGATGGCGTCCTTTGGTTCAAGGCAATGGACTCTGGAAAATAACTGAGTTTTGTGGTCAGAGTTACTTCGGTTTCCGAATCTTCATGACCCCTTCTCATACCAACCTGATGTGTGCCATGATTTTGTGGTCAGCATGCCAAATAAGTGGGCACGCTCTAGTGAAATGATAGAACCTGGGGAAGGGCGGGAGGGTCAGACGCAACTTCGCCGTGACGTGACGAGGAGCTCCCTGTCCCCCTTCTTAAGGGGAGGAGAGCCGGCGCAACTCCTCCCACAAACACGGCCAAGATACCTTGGCCTATTACTTACCAGCTAGGGATAGCCCATTCGAGGCCAAGTGGTAGACTCGTCAAGATCTAACGGCAGCAATAAAATACAATGTGTGACCGTTAAACCACTAATCCTATGGTATGTAATGATATCACATCTCTGGTTTGGGCCCGCCCACCATCTGATCCAGTGGCGTTGGGCGTATGCTGCTGACCACAAAAATAAAACGGTTGTGTGTTCGAATCCCTAGATGACCACCTCTTTAGATTTGTTTATTACAGTTGTATCAGTTGGTAAAACCAGTAGCAACCAATTGTTTTTCAGACTACGTAGCCTTTCATATTGGTGGCTCTGGGTTATAGAACCTTGGTGGCTCTGGGTTATAGAACCTTGCAGGCAGCTGAGACGGTGTCCTTTGGTTCAAGTGGTTCAAGGCGATGGACTCTTGAAAGTAACTGAGCCAAGTAGGAGGCTAGCCTATGGCTAACGGCAGCAATTAAATATAATGTGTGACCATTAAACCACTAAATCGTGTGGTATGTACTGATATCACAGCTCTGGTTTGGGCCCTGCCCACCATCTGAAGCAGTGGTGTTGTGTGTATGCTGCTGACCACAAAAATAAAGTGGTTGTGAGTTCAAATGCCCCACTGACCACCTTTTCAAATGTATTGAAGTTGAATAAACTGCTGAACCCAATAGCAACCAATTGGCTTTCAGACTAGGTAGCCTTTCATATTGGTGGCTCTGGGTTATTGAACTATGCAGGCAGTTGACATGGTGTCCTTTGGATCAAGGTAGTAGACTCTTGATAATAACTGAGTTTTACTAGTTGGTGATTGCCCATTGGAGGCCAAGCGGTAGACTAGTAAAGATCTATCGGCAGCAATCAAATACAATGTGTGACCATTAAACCACTAATCGTATGGTATGTAATGATATCAGAGCTCTGGTTTGGGCCCCGCCCACCATTTGAAGCAGTGGTGTAGTGTGTATGCTGCTGACCACAAAAATAAAATGGTTGTGAGTTCAAATTCCCAGGTGACCACCTTTTCAGATTTATTTATTAAAGTTGCAGAAACCAGTAGCAAACAATTGGCTTTCATACTAGGTAGCCTTTCATATTGGTGGCTCTGGGTTATGGAACCTTGCAGGCAGTTGAGATGGCGTCCTTTGGTTCAAGGCAATAGACTCTTGAAAATATTTGCCTTTTACCAGGTGGGGATAGCCCATTGCAGGCCAAGTGGTAGACTAGTCTAGGTCTAATGGCAGCAATTAAATACGTGTGACCATTGAACTACTAATCGTCTGGTATGTAATGATATCACAGCTCTGGTTTGGGCCCCGCCCACTATCTAAGGAAGTGGCGTTGAGTGTATGCTGCTGACCTCACAAATAAAATGGTTGTGAGTTCAAATCCCTAAGTGACCAACTCTTTAGATTTATTTATTAAAGTTGTATAAACTGCAGAAACCAGTAGCAATCAATTGGTTTTCAGTCTAAGTTGCCTTTCATATTGGTGGCTCTGGGTTATTGAGATGGTGTCCTTTAGTCCAAGGCAATGGACTCTTGAAAGTAACTGTTTTTTTTTTTTTTACCAGATGGAGATATTTATTGATGCCAAGATGAATCCCCCAATCATATGGTATGTCATGATATCACAGCTCTGGTTTTGGCCCCGCCCACCATCTGAGGCAGTGGTCTTGTGTGTAGGATGGCGATCTCACTAATAGAAGGGTTGTGAGTTCGAATCCTCAGATGGTCACCTTTTCAGATTTATTTATGAAGTTACATAAAGTGCAGAAACCGATAGCAACCAATCAGCTTTTATACCGGGTATGGTTCATATTGGTTGCTACGGGGTACTGCACTTTACCATCTTTATTACCTTACTTGATAACCTCGGTTGAATCTGAGTTTCATTACCACTGCTCACAGACTCAACCATCCAGCGCTGTGGCTCAGCATGAAGGGCGTTGACTGTGGAATCTGAAGGCCGTGTGTTCGATTCCCAAGGTAGATCAAACTACCTAATGGCTGCTTGGGACAAAACAACAAATCATGTGCTTGATGTAATGTGAAGGGGCATCCACGGTCACAAAAACCTGGTGAGAGCTTAAGGAGTGGACCTTGTCACCAAAGAACTATGAGGTGGTTGGCACCGTGTGAATGAAACCTCAGTGACACAAAAACCACCATGCAAGGGGCATCACTGGTCACAAAAACATGGTGAGAGGTTAAGGAGTAGTCCTTGTCACCAAAGAACTATGAGATGGTTGGCACCATGTGAATGAAACCTCAGTGACACAAACTCCAGCAGGCAAGGGGCATCCATGGTCACAAAAACATGGTGAGAGGTTAAGGAGCAGATGTTGTCACCAAAGAACTATGAGGTGGTTACCACCATGTGAATGAAACCTCAGTGACATACACTCAAGATTAAGGGGCCTCCCTAGTCACAAAAACCAGGTGAGATGTTAAGGAGCGGACCTTCTCACCAAATAAAACCTCAGTGACATAAACTTCACCCATGTGACTCTGAAGGTAGTTGTGGAGACAAGTGAATGAAGTGCCAAAGACAGTGGCACCTTACCATGGCAAGGGGATAAAGGGTGACCCACACAAGCACCTGGTGTGAGGAAGTAGGAAGAGGCCCAGAGCGTCCACGAAGGTCAAGGAAGTGAGCAGAAAACAAGCAACAGAAAAAAATATTTTTGCATAAAATTAATGAAATGTTCATAATGAAATGTTCAAGAAACCCCAGCGTTGTCTCTCTGTCAACTCCACCTTCCTTGGACAGGCTCATTTACATACTTTCCCAAGGAAGGTGGTCCCTCAGAGTGATCAAGCTCTGATCACTTATACTGGGTCTTCACAAGATTTTGCACCCATCACACAACCCAGTGGTCTTGGTCCTGCTTCAAGTGACCAACTTTGCACTCACAGGAATCGAACCCACAACCCTCTGGTTCAGGCTTAAGGAGCCTTACACACTGCACCACAGAACCAGAAGACAACAGAATCAGTCGCTCATGTTCCTATATCATGGAGATTGGTTCTCTGAGCCCATTGAAATCTAAAACAAACATGTTTCCACAGTAGAGATTCGAACAAGGCAAGCCAAGTCCTGCAGCATTCTAAACAAGCAAGCCAACCACATGCACCACAAGGCCTGGACATGTTCAAACCTTCTCAGTGGAAGTATATACTAAAGACAACTTTGGGGGTGGGATTATAAAAAAAGAAAAGGGGATAGGGGCTCATAAATCACAGAATTGACCTCTCTACATGTAGATTTGAACACACCCCCTAGAGCGTACAAGACAAGCACTCTACTCATTGAGCTACATCAACTACACACAGAATGCAAATCACTGTGCTCACTTCACTATTCTCCAGACGTTCATTAATAGCCAGGTAGAAAGTATTTACATGGGTGCTAAAAGCAAAGAGAACCTGCCTTGATTTGGCCAACCATTATGCCGAGTTGCCATCACTCTCCTGGCAGAAAGCCATTGGCACAAGTGCCTTGCATAGCACAGAGCCATGGTGCAGCTGGGAAGGATTCCAACAAAATTGTCAGGATCCACCCAAGCTCCCTAAGTGACAGCTGGCTCCACCTCTAGAAGTCACCTGTGCCCTTCTTTTCCCCAGTCTGTCCTTCCAATGAGCACTGTAAGAAAAGAGAGCAGAGGAGGGAACCAGTGCAGGGCACAGTAACTGACAAAGAAGAGACCGTGAGATGACCAATCAGTGGTTCAATGATTGATCAGCTCTCGGTATAGAGCCAAGGTGGGACAGCAGCAGTGTCCATTGCCATCTCTAGGCAGTGGGCAGAGAATATGTTACTCTTACCGCACTTCTCCTTTAAATAATCCAGGGGACATGCTTGCCTTAATGGGTTGCTGTCCTTTGAGTCTGCAGGTCCTTTGGCATTGATGCTTTTTGGAGTGAAGCCCTAAAGGCTCTCCTTTCAAATTTGCCCGCATCTACCTGGTGATTCACAGACCTGGAACAAGCATTCAGCCAGGGAAGTGTTTAGGTTGGTGGTGGTCAACTAACTTAAAATAGTGGGCCACAAGTGCAGTCCCCAACATCACCAAAAAGGGCCACATATATTATTAGGTGAAAATAATGCCACAGAAAGCTGTCAGAGACTATGGGCTTGCTACAGGAGATGGTCAGAGACTAGAGTCATACATCAGTAGATGGTCAGAGACTAGGGAGATGCTATAAGAAATGTTCAGAGCCTGTAGACATGTATCCGTAGATGGTCAGAGACTATAGACATGAATTGGTAGATGGTCAGAGACTATAGACATGAATTGGTAGATGGTCAGAGACTATTGGTATGCTACAAGAGTTGGCCAGAGACTGGAGATATACACCAGTAGATGGTCAGAGATAATTGGCACGCTACAAGAGTTGGTCAGAGACTAGAGACATGCATCAGTAGAATGTCACAGACTATGGGCACACTACAAGAGAAGGTCAGATAATGCAGATATGCATCAGGAGATGGTCAGAGATTATGGACATGCTACAAGAGATAGCCAGAAACCATAGACATGAATTGGTAGATGGTTATAGACAATGGGAATGTTGCAAGAGATGGTCAGGGACTACAGACATGAATCAGTACAGGGTCAGAGACAATGGGAATACTACAAGAGTTGGTCAGAGACTACAGACATAGATCTGAAGACAGTCAGAGACTATGGACATGGGAAAAGAGATGGTTAGAGGCAATGAGCATGCTACAAGAGATGGCCAGAAACTGCAGAAAATCTACAGGAGATGGTCAGAGACTGGGGACCTGCTTTGGGAGACAGTTATAGACTGCTAGAGAGCACTGCTATTACCGCCCTTTCACCAATAAATGCTCCCGCATTTGTGCTCCCTACAGTCTCTGAGATGGTGCTGACACTGTCCTTCCTTCTGGAGGGGGGTTACTTTTGTTCCCCATGATCCCTGTGTGTGTTGTAAAGTAGTCACCGCTCCAAGCTCGCTACCGGGATGGACTGCAATCTCACGTTTAGTTTGCTGATTTATATTGAAATTGTAGTCCATCCTAGGGGCGGAGCTTGGAGCGGTGACTACTTTACAACACACACAGGGATCATGGGGAACAAAAGTAACCCCCCTCCAGAAGGAAGGACAGTGTCAGAGATGATTGGAGGATCTACAGCCGAGTGATACACAAATAAGATACATTGTTGTTCAGAGTTAAAGTTACATTAAAGTCAAAGATATTTTTCCCTCCCCCCCCCATGTTAATGTTAGCACTGAAATGATGTCTCTTAATCCGATCTTCTTCTTTCCTGTCCTTTTCATTTGTCCCTCCAGCGCTGCGGCGGCTCTCTGATCCAGCGCTGACTCCTCTGTCCTTTCTGGCACTTGCTGTCCCACGGTGTCTGCATGCGGGTGCACGCGTCCATAGACTTACTGTGTGTCTCTCCTCGCGTCCCGGCCGAAAATGTGAACTGCAAATGCGCCCGCTTGAGATTTTTCACATTTGCGGACGGGAGCGCGCGGCGGAGACACAGGTAAGCATTAACCTCTTTGAAAGTGTTTTGTTTTGTTTTTTTTACACTTTTTGCATATATGTGATATATGCAAAAAAAATGAAGGGTTTAATTACCCTTTAAAAGGAGAACTATGGGGTCAGGGCTTTTCCCCATTGTTCTCCTAAGGGTAACGAGAGGACACAAACTAGCGTCCTCCCGTCACCCTAGGCTCAGTATAGAGGGAGCTACAGCTCGCGGTATACTGAGATGCCGCAGCCGGGAAGATCCCGACATTACTGTCTGGATCCGCCCAGCTGCGTTATTGAGAGGCAGAGCAATCTGTACCCGCCCCGTCCGTTCCGCCAGTCAGCGTTGGGGGATCGGACAGGGGGGGAATCCCTGCAGGGAGCCGTGAGTGACAGTCTCCACTCTCTGCAGGGACAGGATCTAGAAGTGAGTGAACGCCGGTATGTGTTCGCTCACTTCCCGATCTATTGAGCCGACCTGTGACAGTCTCATCGTCACAGGTCGGCTCGAACTATGAGGCTGAGTGATTTTTACTCGCCTCATAGTTCTCCTTTAAGGGACTTGAATGTTTTTTTAAGATTTAACCCCTGAGCTTGTTAAGGATCACATGAATCGACTACTATGCCGTCACCTAGGGGAGGACTGGTGGAACTAAGCCACTTATTAAAGTAAAACCTCAGGAATGTTTTTAGTGGGAAGGGTTGGAACAGGTTTTTTTTCTACTGACATCTGTTTCCACATTGGGAAGATGCAGCGAATGCAGCGCACTGCAAACAGCAACAGACCATATCCAGCCAGCGCTATAGTAAAATGACGGAGGGTGCCATTATAGTGGGCAGGGCCGGATTTCCCACAAGGCCAACCAAGGCCCGGTCTCGGGGCAGCAGGGGTGTGGAATTCCTATCGCCCGATACCCGAGGCATGCAGTTCCGGGGGCCAGGGGGGTGTTTGGTTTCTACATTTAGCCCCGCTTCAGGCAACGAGAGCTAAATATAGAGCAGGGAAGTCACCGCTCATTTTGAACATGTGATCTCGGCGATGATCCCTTGTATGTAGCCTGCGGGTCAAAAAGTAAATTGAGGAACATGGCCTTTGTTACAGCAGAGAGAAGTAAATCCGGCCCCGATAGCGGACATGAATAATTACAGAATATCATCACGAGCACGCTATACTGAAACGTGAAGGTTGGACATTTATTTGTTACGCATTAAAAGCCACATGTTGAGGCCGCCGGCGCGAGTGCCCGAGGAAGAGACCTCCAGTGGCCTCAAAATGTTGCTTTTCATGGGCGATGAATACATGTCCTAACCCAGGGGCGTAACTAGAAATCACAGGGCCCCATAGCAAAATGTTGTATGGGGCCCCGTGATTAGTGTTATGCCACTTGCAGAGCCCACCTGATATACCAAACACCCACCTGAGAGTGACCCTGCAGAGCCCACCATAGACTCTCTATAGTGGGCTCTGCGGGGTCTCAGATGGGCTGCACACGTTTTACCTCCGTGGTCGTCGGGCCCCGCCTCCTCTTCCGTCCCCGGGCCCCGCCTCCTCTTGTATCGACGGGCCCCGCCTCCTCTTAGGTCGCTTGCCCAGTGATGTAAGAGGAGGCGGTGTTGCTCTTAGGCGGGCCCCGCCTCCTCCTTCACTGTGAACGCTGGCCTCTTCTGCTGTAGCTGCTGGCTGTCACTGAAACAGCGGCTGTGAGGGGAAACGCCGCTGCGGAGCTGTGTCAGTGACAGCCAGCACCCTTACATGCCATAGCGACCCACACGGCATCAGAAGGATGCCCTGGCCGGGCCCCCCTGTGCCCGGGCCCCATAGCGTCCACCTGGGTCGCTATGGCGATTGTTACGCCACTGGTCCTACCATTATCTTTCTGTATGGTATGCTGGTGATGATATATAATCTTTGACCCCGTTGGGGAGATTTTAACTCACTTCCGGAAGCAGTGTTGCCACCTTTTCTTCAAGTGAAACCTGAACGCTCTTGCGAGAATGAGTCGCGGCTTATTTATATGTAAATAGCGCCACCCATTCGTATGTAAATATCACAGTTGAGACTATTTTTAGTGGTGGGCCAGTAGCCCCTATCTTAATTTTGGTTGCCCCTGTCTGCCTGACATCTTGTGTCCGGGTTTCTGCTGCCATGAAACCCGAACACAGCATTCAAAACCCGAACTGTCCCGGTGACTCTGGACTAGTGGCAACCCTATCTGGAAGTGAAAAACTAGAAGAAATGTCTGGAGCCGGGCTTGACGTGGAAGGTGCAGACATATCCCTTTATGTAACCTTTGCCTCCGGCTCCCCTTTCAGTGGATTATTTTCTTAAACTTGTTTGGACAGAGAGAGCCCAGAACCCGTCTCGTGTTACAGTAAAATCTGATTGTGTTTATACAGAACAGTAATGGCTCTCATTAGAGGTTCTCCGGGAACGCGGCCAACTCGATGAGTCAGGGCGAAAGAGTCCGGCCGCACCCAACAGATATCACCATCGTACACAGAGGAAACGAAACTGCAGACAGAATTCTCCAAGAAATCCACCACCTGCAGTTATGTCAGATGAGAAGTGCAAAAGGTGCGAGACACCGATTAATAAATACAGAGGAGGCGTGCGGGCACAGGATGAGAACCACAGCACCACAGCCTAGATAATAAATGATGCAATAAAGAGAGAGAGAGAGAGAGAGAGAGAGAGAGAGAGAGAGAGAGAGAGAGAGAGAGAGAGAAAATAAAGAGAGAGAGAAAATAAAGAGAGAGAGAGAGA
>NW_017307509.1:210086-210408 GCF_000935625.1 Nanorana parkeri
GAACTCTGCAGATCATTCCACAATTATATCTATTGTGATTACAAAGTTCACACTCTGCTCCCTTGTGAAACCCCCAATGGAAGCAGAAGGGTCACAGGAGAGTCAGCCTAGAATTCCCTATTAAATGAGGCATCAATGAGGAAGGCGCTCCCCCTCCCCGACCCCCCCACATTGCAAAAAGAAGCACAATGACTGGGTCTAAAAACAGAACACATTTAAAATGTAATTAGCGTGCTGGTAAGAGGGTAAAAAAGGAACCTTGAAAGGCAAAATACAAGCAATTTCCACTTTCTGACCATTCTTCCAAAAGTGTGCCCTCCAT
>NW_017307509.1:210446-213374 GCF_000935625.1 Nanorana parkeri
TATATATATATATTTTAAATATTTTTCTTTTTTTAATCAATAAAATTTTTTTTTCCACCTAACTTTATTGCTATCACACAGGATAAAACAATCCCCTGTGTGATAGCAATTGGAGGTGACAGGTTCTCGTTATTGATCCTGTCACCTCCAATACAGGAGTTCTAGCACAGCGCTGTGCTGGCACTCCTGTGACACAGCTCTCCCTTCACTCTACATTTAGTCGAGCTTGAGCAAAGCAGGACTAAATGTAGAGAGGGCAACTTACCGCCCGGCGCCCGCAACTTCCTCACAACACCGCTGCCGCCCCTCTGCACCCTGCCGCCCCGAGGCCGGGCCTTTGTGGCAATGTGGGGAATACTGCCCAGCCTCCATGTCCTCTTTATTCTTCACATGCTCACCGCCCTCCCATTCCTTCCTGTAGGGGAAAGTGCCGGGGTACTCTGCAGAACCAATGGAGGCCACCACCAGTACAGGATCCCCATTGGAATAAATGGGGCTGTGGTGCACATGTGCAGGATAAAGGGACTGTGCTGAAGGGCGCGTGTTTGCGTCAGATAGATTTGCATTGCTGTACAAGTCTATGAAAATGCGAAACATGCTTGTAACAGGTCAATGGCACCCGTCAATGAATTCTCAGGGCCCATTCACAACACGTGCCTTGTGTGAGGGTTACAGGGAGGATTTGTGTTAGGTTTAGAAGGAGGGTTAGTTTAGAGGTTGCAGGGAGGGTTAGTGTTGAGGTTACTTTTGTTCCCCATGGTCCCTGGGTGTGTTGTAAAGTAGTCACCCCTCCAAGCTCACTCCCGGGATGGACTACAATCTCATGTTTAGTTTACAAATTTGTATTGAGCTTGTAGTCCATCCCGGGAGTGAGCTTGGAGCGGTGACTACTTTACAACACACACAGGGACCATGGGGAACAAAAGCAGCCCCCCCTCCAGGACAGTGTCAGTACCAATTCCGAGATGATTGGAGGATCTACAGCCGAGTGATACACAAATAAGATACATTGTTGTTCAGAGTTCAGGGACTTGAATGTATTTTAGGATTTAAAGGAGAAGTATGAGGGGAGTGCTTTTCACTCACCTCATAGTTCTAGCCGACCTGTGACAATGAGACTGTCACAGGTCGGCTCAGTAGATTGGGAGGTGAGCGAACACATACCGGCGTTCGCTCACTTCTCGATCCTGTCACGGCTCTCTGCCGTGACAGGGGAGGGGGCTGGATTCCCCCCTCCCCTGTCCGATCCGCCAGCGCTGACTGGCGGAACGGACGGGGCAGGTACAGCTGGCTCTGCCTCTAGATAGGCAGAGCCAGCTGTCAGTCACGCAGCTGGGCGGATCCCGGCACAATTGTCGGGATCTGCTTTAGCTGCGGCGTCTCAGTATACCGCGAGCTATAGCTCCCTATATACTGAGCTCAGGGTGACGGGAGGGCGCTAGTTTGTGTCCTCCCGTTACCCTAAGAACTATGGGGAAAAGACTTAACCCCATAGTTCTCCTTTAACTCCGGAGTTTAGTGTCACTTTAAACTATAAAAACAGCTCCAGGCTCATGTTGTAGAAATTATACTAAACAGACACTAGATGGGGATGTGTAGTTCCAGGTCTGATTGTCTTTAGTAGTCCAAGTTTTAACAGGGGAGGGGGCTGGATTCCCCCCTCCCCTGTCCGATCCGCCAGCGCTGACTGGCGGAACGGACGGGGCAGGTACAGCTGGCTCTGCCTCTAGATAGGCAGAGCCAGCTGTCAGTCACGCAGCTGGGCGGATCCCGGCACAATTGTCGGGATCTGCTTTAGCTGCGGCGTCTCAGTATACCGCGAGCTATAGCTCCCTATATACTGAGCTCAGGGTGACGGGAGGGCGCTAGTTTGTGTCCTCCCGTTACCCTAAGAACTATGGGGAAAAGACTTAACCCCATAGTTCTCCTTTAACTCCGGAGTTTAGTGTCACTTTAAACTATAAAAACAGCTCCAGGCTCATGTTGTAGAAATTATACTAAACAGACACTAGATGGGGATGTGTAGTTCCAGGTCTGATTGTCTTTAGTAGTCCAAGTTTTATTGAGGCACCAAAGGAGGTGACGTTTCTGAGCCATGTTGGGGTCCTCAATCAAGGTATCTGTGACAAACCAAAGGTGTGATGGCGACATATTGCATTCATTTTCTCTATCATGTCATTCGTTGGTTGCTACAGTCCCTTATAGAGAAAGGCTGAGACCAGTACAAGGTTTGATGTAGTAATTGAGACCTGCAGCTGCTAATCTTTCACAAAGATTTTTTTTTTTTTAACAAAGCGCAAACAAAGACTCCAAGGACATGAACGGCAGTACAAAGGATCATAACAAAATGGCAACATTAGAGGTTAATAATCCATATAGTGTACTAGAATTAAAAGCTGGGCAAGCAACAAGCATGACAATCCAGGCCAATCCCAAAGCAGAATTGCACTAAGGTGGGTTATAGAGTATACATGTACCCCATTTCCCCACTCAAACCATTGTTAAGGGAGAAGTCTGCATAGCCCACATAGCCACCTGACAGCCCGCATAGCCCATCTGAGAGCCTGCACAGCCTCCTGACAGCCCGCACAGCCCACCTGAGAGCCTCCACAGCTCATCCGAGAGCCTGCACAGCTCACCTGAGAGTCCGCAGAGTCCACCTGAGAGCCCGCACAGCCCACCTGAGATCCTGTAGACATCAGAAAGCCACCCCGGAACAACACATATGTCGCTTGATATTTATTTTGTATTGCTGTATAATGTGTTGCTGGAACTTGTTGTCCTCTATATCCGGTCTCCTTACTCCCTCCCCCGGCTGTCTCTTCTTGCTCTTTCTCCTGGCTGCCTCTCCTCTATATGCTCCAAGAAAAAAAAAAGCGGCGCTAGATCGTTCGGGTTTCACTTGAAGAAATGGTGGCAACCCTATCC
>NW_017307509.1:213435-218909 GCF_000935625.1 Nanorana parkeri
AAATGAGAGAGGCTGTCGCCCGGGGGGGGGGGGGGGGGGGCCCCACACACAAGCAAAAGAGCACCTGTCTGACTTCTTGCACAGCCTCACAGAGAAACACGAGCACACAGTCTGATACGCATGCCTCACATGGCTTGTTTGTAAACAGGAAGGAAGCTGTGACGGACTGAACCGTCACTGGTGCTGTTGGGGGAGCCTGGGGGCTAGCCTCCTTCCTACTGACTATGGACCCAGAACTATGGAGACCCCCCTCGGACCTCTTGGGGTTACAATTAACCATTCTACCAGGTTTATGTGTGGAGGGATGTACTGTACATGTTCCCTGGCATTACATTTGGATGACCCTGTATAGGTACAGGCTGTGACTCCAGCAGCACTGAAGGGGGATAATTCTGGACATTGAACTGTTACAGTTTATTGGTCCCTTTGTTATATTGTGTTGATGATGGGATTAGGATAGCTGATTCTAGGAGTAGCTGACTCCTGGTGTAGATGAATAGATCACACTATGATACACTCAGGAGATAATCCCATCACATGTGTCTCCTCTCTCCCTATTCATTCATTAAGGCATCGGGGAGGGGGAGGGGATGTCTGTTTGCATGCTGTTCATGTTTGATTGCGTTATGTGTTTAGACTTCTTGAACTGTATATATACTGAGCTGGTCTTCAATAAAGCAGATCTTGGTTTCCACCTCAACATTGGTGTTGTCTAATGATTGAGTGGTTTAGCGTTCTGTCTTAATATATTGGTTCTGTCCAATAACTAGGCAGGTTTGGGCTGATGACACTGGGATTCGGGTTCCAGCGGAGAGGAAGCTGTTTTCTGACGGCGGTCCGTCACAGAAGCCACAGCTTTATTCTCTACCCTTTTCAATAGAACAGACTATAGACCACAGATACTGTATAATAGAACTTATAAAACACTGCCACCTAGTGACCAAAATTGTTTACTGCAGAAGTTGTTGCTATAAACACAGCAATGTGTATTCTAACACCGTCATTATCCAAACACCCATGTGCACCACATGGAATGGCCATTGGTGTGTGGCTGAATTTCCAATCAAAGATGAGAGAAGAAGTCAGACCCGAGAGAGAAGACAGAGAAGAGAAAAAAAAGAAAAAAGGGAAGAATAGTTAAGGCTTGAGGAAGAGAAGAAAGAATGTGGGAGGACAAGGAGGTGGGTTGGGGGGTGTCAAGGAAATAGGAAGCCACTAGGAGTGGGAACTTCTGGACCAATAGGCCCAATTATAGACTGAGTGATCAAACCCACGAGATGTAAGGTAGCCCACCCAGCTAGCCGCTAACGCAACCTGTCCTTGCCAAGCATTTTGGGATGGAGAGGCCGCTGCTGAACAAGTTTCCATCTAATAAAATGACATTTAAAATAGTGGGACTGGTCTAAATTATTACCGAAATGTAAAAATGTCTTCTATATTAGATAAGCAGCCCAACGGCCAACCAAAGGGGGAGCACGGCAGGCTCACAACACGGCTACTAATAACCAGACTGGGCTTAGCGTTGTCAGCCTGTAACAGGAAGTGCTGTTACTGGCGGGATCTCCAGGTAAGAAACTTTGTAGAAGATTCGCAAAAATGATTTGCTTAAGAAACCAGCATACGGTGGGGCAGGGTGCCAGACATGCCGAAAATACATTTTGGGTTTACATACACTTTCCTTGTGGATTCTTGCTGATCCAGTCTAGCAATTTGCTGGGACCCAAGGACGTCTGTGAGTGGTGTCTCCTAGCCAAGTCACGGAACGACTGCTGGTGTACAAACAGCATCCCTTTCTGGTCATAAGGGGAAGTAAGGTTAGTGTAAGGAAAGTCTATCACGTGCAATTTTTATTAAAGGAGAACTATGGGGTCAGTGTATTTCCCCATAGTTCACCTTAGGGTCACGGGAGGACACAAACTAGCTTCCTCCCGTCACCCAAAGCTCAGTATACCGCGAGCTACAGCTCACTATATACTGAGACCGCCGCATGCGGAACAGATCTCGACATTACTGTCTGGATCCACCCAGCTGCGTGAGTGACAGCTGGCTCTGCCTATCTAGAGGCAGAGCCAGCTGTACCCGCCCCCTCCCCAGTCCGTTCTGCCAGTCAGCGTTGGAGGATCGGAGCGGGGAGTGGGGGAATGAGTGACAGTCACGGCTCTCTGCACGGATAGATTGAGAAGTGAGTGAGCGACGGTATGTGTTCGCTCACTTCCCGATCTACAGAGCCGACGTGTGACAGTTTCATTGTTTCATCAGATTATGAGGCTGAGTGAAAAGCACTCGCCTCATAATTCTCCTTTAAGGGGGACACAAGTGTCCATTCCAACATAAGCATGTGGTCACCATCAGCAAACCATCTCGGTGCAGGAGATGCAAAATGTTTATTAAACACAAAACTTTAGCAAATGAAAGTGAATTAATTAGAGCCGTGGTTCTCAACCTGTGGAACCTCCGGACCCACATTTGTCCTCGGTCATTAAAGGAGAACTATGGGGTCAGGGCTTTTCCCCATAGTTCTCCTTAGGGTAACGGGAGGACACAAACTAGCGCCCTCCCGTCACCCTAAGCTCAGTATAATCACAGCATTGTGGTACCGTGCATTCCAGTGCAGGCGATCGAACTGTGGGTGGGAGGTGCGTTTGGGGTGCCATTCAAATGCATGGCAATGCAACGCTCCTTAGGAACCCCAGTGGCCAGGTCCTCCTGCTAGAATTCCTAGTACATCTCGGTGTATATTAAAAAAAAAAGACCGATCGCACATACTGATGCCTACCGAAATCCAGGACTATCAGCTTTGGTGAAACCTGTAACAGCAGAGAAATCTGTTACTCCATTGTACATCTACTGGATATTCTTCAATATGAACAAAGAACACATTATACGGACTACGATTAGCACATCTATGTCCAATTTCCACACCTTACGGACATTAAAACTTCGTTTGCCCAACCATGGTAGGCTTCCTGTTGCTGGTAAGTCTTACTCTCTATGAAGGTAGTTGCCTAACATTTTTTGGCTTCCTGCAGTTGGCAGGTTTTACTTCATATGGAGACACTTGCACCTTCAGAGGAGGTTTATTTGGCGTGACAACCAACCATAGTCTGTAAGCTGAACAGTAAATGCTTTCCTCGTTTTATGCCGGTCAGTTCTATCTTCTTAAAGGACTCTGGGTGAAGTTAGGGTAAGATCTGACCTTTCGTGAAGGCAAAGAAGGTCAAGGTAAAAGGAGCCTTGAACTATGCAGGAACCATCTGCAGTCAGCCACGAGGAGCAGAATTTACCTCCAAGTGCAATGGAATCATCCGAGACGTCGTCAACTGTTCAAGAGCTTCCACCCAATCAGGTTCAGAGCTCCCAGCCCATCTATCCAACAACAACTCCTCCTGGACCTCCGGATCATCTAGCCCCTCCTCCCTACCCATCAACAACAATGCCAGGTGGTCCACCACCTGCTATGTACCCTCCAGCTTATCCAACCGCCCATGTTGTAACAGCTCAACCACCTGGTACCTACCCAGCCTACCATTCGAATGTTGTTCCCACCAACTTGAATCAACCTCAGCCTGTGTACACCATGCCTATGGCCCCTCAGCCTCAATATCCACCCACCTATCTGCCCCCATACCACATAGCAACTGCTCCTGGAGCTTACCCTCCGTATACCAACCAACCAGCGTATACAACGCCTACCGTTATCGGATCTCAACAGCCATATATTGTCTACCAGGATCCCGATCCCTCGATGGTTACCAACCAGCACTCTGCAGTAGGAAATTCCGGGCCAAAAGATTATCTTTGCTGGTCCATCCTAAGCATGCTGTGTTGCGTTTGCCCTCTTGGACTTGTTGCCGTGGTTTTCTCCAGCAAGGTAAGAGCACGGTCTCGTATTGGCGATACACTTTGACATGTATATATAGCAAAAACATATTCACTATATCTTTGCAATGCATGCACATTCCTCATGTTTGGTCTCTTTAGAACATACAGAAAAAATAGCGGTTGATCCTGCCAGGAAACCATCAAGCTTCTAACTTTTTTGTCATGTGCCTCTTCTGCCCTGAAGACCCAAGCTGTGTTGTCAGCCCTGCCCAGTTTTGCAGAACTTCTCCTCCTCTGTTTATCTCCATAACATAAGAGGGGGGGAGTTCTGTTGTGCAGCAGGGGAGAATTCAGGCAGGGCTGACAACACTGCTTGGAATAAGACACGTGCGATTAGTTTCGTTGCGAATCAAAATTCAGACAAATTTTCCGAAATTTGGGCATTCGGACACATTTGGATCTTCCAAATCCCAATGCATCCGAATGTGTCCAAATCCGATTCCCGTTTCTGAAATTTCGGATCTAAACTAAACTGAATCGGACATGTGTCTTTTCCGGCCAATCAGATGCGTTTGGCGGTTTAATGCATCCGAATGGGTCTGCACACAAATTTTTGTGACGGGAACATGGGAGCCATATACAGTATGTACATATCATACTATAGCTGAGGCTCCCAGACCCGAATGACATTCAGGATCCGAATTGTTGAATTGCATTGGGGAGCTCCCGAATGGCTTTCGGGTCTCAGCTTTAGTAATATATGTATCTGTCTCCCAGACCCGAGCTCCCGAATGCAATCCTGAGAATTCGGATCCCGAATGCCATTCGGGTCTGGGAGATTCAGCTTCAGTATTAATATCTGTAGCAGCGGTGTATGAATCTGAAACCCGAACCGAATTGAATTTCGGGTCCGAACCCCGAAATACCCGAACCAAACCGAATTTTTCCGCAGCTTACATGTCTACTTGGAATTTCAATGTAGCAGATGTAACTGTGTCAGTGAGGAGGTCACTGGACCTCTGGCAGAGTCGACAGGTACTATTCCATACTAGCAGCCAAAAACATGGGGACATGGGCATGTATTGTATATCTACATCCCTGCAATACATATACTATGTCTATTGTATACTTTATAAAGATATACATTTGAAGGCTGATCTTTTGATCTTTTTCACAACCTAACCTACATTACCAACTCATAAGTATGCGCTGGTGGAACTACCAGGGTCGCAGCGGTCGTACTTGCGACGGGACCTGGTGTTACTTTTAACCCTGCCGCTCCGCAGTAGTGAGAGGGGAGAGCCGTCTTCCCCTCTCTGCTGTCACAGGAGCACAGGAGTTCTAGCACAGTGCTAGAACTCCTGTTCTGGAGGTGACGGGTTCAATAAAGAGAACCTGTCACCTCCAATTGCTATCACAGAGGAGATTGTTAGCTCCTGTGTGATAGCAATAAAGTTAAGTGGGAAAAAAAAATTTGATTAAAAAACAATAAAATAAATAAAAAATGTAAAAAAATAATAAGAAATAATTAAATAAAAAAAAATAAACAGGTGATTAAAAAGTAAAAAGTAATAAGAAACAAATTATTTAAAAAAATAAGAAAATAATTATAAAAAATAAACAATAATAAGATAAAAAAAATTATAAAAAAT
>NW_017307509.1:219225-220038 GCF_000935625.1 Nanorana parkeri
GGGGGGGTCGGCGTGCAGGGGGTGCATTGCGGTACCTGGCCTTGGGGCGGCAGGGAGAGTAAATCCAGCCCTGGATGTCCCCAGATAAAAAAAAACTGGTTCAAATACATGAATTAGAAGAAGTGTCTGGATACTTTTGTCCATACAATGTTACATAGTTAGTCAGGTTGAAAAAATAAACAAGTCCATCGAGTTCGAGCGCATGTCCACATATACCTAAAGTGACCGTTTTCTATCGTCTTCTGCAGACAAGCGACGCCGTGGCAAAGCAGGACTGGATGGCAGCGAGAAGATACTCCGGCAGAGCGTTCCTCTTTAATCTTTTGTCTCTGTTACTGGGAATCGTAGTTTACATTGTCGTCATTTCACTCAGATTAGGTTAACCAACGTCCTCCGCCTAAACCACAACGGTGTCTTCAAAAGTTCAGAGGACTCAAGAAATGGATAAATTGCATCCCCCGGACCTGCTGTACTGATATGACCCCAAAAAATGAGAGAAATAAAATAATAAAATGTCACTTGTTCAGTCGCTGTGGGAATTGAAGGTTCTTAAAGCCATGAATGGAATCATTATTTGCTAATTTCCTTATGGATAGGTGTGGGGGGAGGGGGAGGGGTGCATACCGTATAAGTTTTTCCCCTGCTAAGAATTACATTGGTGGTGGGTGGATTTGGTGGCTTGAGCCATGGAGTACAGCCTTGCAGAGGCCTATGTCATCTTGCCTGTCTTCTATTTTAAAACATGACTGCAAAATCCAAGGACGATAAGATTAAATATACATTATAAAAAAAAAAAATGTGCATATATATATA
>NW_017307509.1:220122-228895 GCF_000935625.1 Nanorana parkeri
AATGCCGAAAGTGCAATTTTTCTGCCGATACATCGGCGCATCCCTGCTTTTGCTTTCCGCCCCGCTGGGCGCTGCTCTGTGTCTCAGCGGGGAGGAGAGAAAAGGACAGCCGGCCGAGCGCTGGGAGGGGCGAGCGCTGTGATCGGCCGGCGTCTCTCCTCCCACACCGCTCAGCCTCATGTCACAGACCGGCAGAGCGGTCTGGGGGCGGAGACAGCCGGCGCTGTCACAGGAGGCTGAGCTCTCCTCCCTACACCGCTCGCTCAGCCTCCTGTGACAGCTGTCAGGATGGAGAGTGGGTACAAGCAGTCGGTGATCGCTGAGTGTTTGTAAATAATTGAGGACAGAGTATGTTTACTATATCCTCAATTATGAATGAATGGGAAGTGATCTACATCACCTCCTACATCACTTCCTGTTCATTCATGATTGTGGATATAGTAACCATACTCTGTCCTCATGTTATCAATATATATATACATATACATACACATACACACACACACACACACACACCATTTACAATTAAAAACCTTGTGTTTCACCCACCTTGCCTTCCTCATCATATTATAACATAAGTCTCAGACATAGACAAGTCAGTGGTCCTACTGCTGTGGGCTGCCCCGGAGGAATGTTGCAGGATGTAAGCACCGTGAGACGGGAGCTCCTTTTATTTGTTTATTTATTTATTTTTACTTTAACTGGTAACTTTTTAACAAACATTTTGTATTTGTTCATTAGTTTTGCTTTTTGTGCTTTTTTGTTTTTTGTCTCCCAATAGAAATGACTGAATTTGCTTTGTACGGTTGGAACTCTTAGTTGCCAACATTCATTCATTTTTCAGGGACAATATTACTTCGGAATGGATTTTGTAAATACTGTCACCAAACTCCTCATTTATCAAGACGGAGAGAGCAACGTTTAGAGTTCAGTAAATGTTGGTGACCTGCCAGCATGGTAAACAGGAACGCGACGCTGAACACCATGAACTTGAACAGCATAACAGCCCCAGCGTGCCCAAAGTCCTTATAAGGAAAACCTGAGCCTAGCGTGAACTTACTAAAAAAAACGTACCCAGATTGTAGAGCAGTGGTGTCTCCACGTTCCCTTATATGAGCCCTAGGAGCCCCCAAAACCCAGGCAGCTCTAATAGCCAAATGGCAATTCTGGAACTGAAGTTAAAGGAGAACTATGAGGGGGAGTGCTTTTCACTCACCTCTTAGTTCTAGCCGACCTGTGACAATGAGACTGTCACAGGTCGGCTCAGTAGATCGGGAGGTGAGCGAACACATACCGGCGTTCGCTCACCTCTCGATCCTG
Organism: Nanorana parkeri; assembly: GCF_000935625.1. NCBI lineage: Eukaryota > Metazoa > Chordata > Amphibia > Anura > Dicroglossidae > Nanorana > Nanorana parkeri. The sequence continues at coordinate 221,443 of NW_017307509.1, forward strand.
TCACGGCTCTCTGCCGTGACAGGGGAGGGGCTGGATTCCCCCCTCCCCTGCTCCGATCCGCCAGCGCTGACTGTCGGAACGGACGAGGGAGGGGGCGGGTACAGCTGGCTCTGCTTCTAGATAGGCAGAGCCAGCTGTCACTCACTCAGCTGGGCGGATCTCGACATCGATGTCGGGATCGGCTCCGGCTGCGGCGTCTCAGTATACCGCGAGCTGTAGCTCGCGGTATACTGAGCTTAGGGTAACGGGAGGACGCTAGTTTGTGTCCTCCCGTTACCCTAAGGAGAACTATGGGGAAAAGCCCAGACCCTATAGTTCTCCTTTAAGCTTAGGCTTTTCCCATCACAGCATAGTTCAGTGAAGCCTCCCATTGTAGCCATGGACTATTAGTAAGCAGAGGGAGGTGGTATGCGGTCTTCACAAGTGGGACTTAAAATCCTGGAGGTACTATATTCATATTAGTGCACATCAAGTTCCAAGCACCCCAGAGCCCCCATGAAAGGGACTTGTAGGTACTTCTAGGTGCTTCCCCCTGATGCCGTGCGGGCCGCCTAGGTTGCTATGGCATCTCAGGCTGTTGCCTGTCACTGGCGGATGTGAGGAGGAAAGCGCCGCTGTTCAGATCACGGTCCACCTGTCAGTAATCTGTGCAGCAGTGCATTCATCCTCACAGCCGCTGCTGAGCCAGTGACAGCTAGCAGCAGGGGAGGAGGAGGAGGCTGGGCCTGGCGTCGGCAGCGATGGAGGAGGCTGGGCTTAGCGTCGGCAGCGATGGAGGAGGCAGGGCATGGCAACGGAGGAGGCGGGGCCCATCAGCGACCGTACAGGAGGTGGAGGCGGACATCGGATCGGGGCTGAAAGGTAAGAGGGTTTGACCAGCCCACCTGAGACCCTGCAGAGAGCCCACCATAGAGAGTCTGCAGGGTCACTCTCAGGTGGGCTGTTTGGGATATCATGTGGGCGTAACTAGAAATCACAGGGCCCCATACAAAATGTTGCTAATTTAGTTAAAATTCCACCCCCCAAACAGTGAGGTGAACCGGGCTGCACAGAATCCGGCAACCTCTGCTTCCTCATCAAGGAACGGTGAAGGCAGAGGCGAGGAGGTGGGTCCGGGTCCCCGCATCTCCGGTCGGGCAGCAGAGGAAGCCGGGTCCTCGAAGCGCCGGTAGGGCAGCCCTACAGCACCAAGTCCGGTGGTGGAGGAGGCCAGGGACCAAGCAGTACTGGTTCAGTGGGGGAGGAGGCCAGGTCCACCAGCGGGCAGCTCGACCTGACAGCAGATGTCGTCAGGAGGCAGGCTGGGGAGCTGCAGGTAAGAGGATCACACTGTACTGATTAAGGGACCATGCAGAGCCCGGCATAGATTCTGCACAGCCCACCTGCGAGTCTCAGGTGGGCTCTGCAGGATCTCAGGTGGGCTCTGTTGGGTCTATGGTGGGCTCTGCAGGTTCTCAGGGGAGCTGTGCAGGATCTGTGGTGGGCTCTGCGGGGTCTCCGGTGGGCTCTGCAGGGTCTCAGAGGGTCTGTGCAGGATCTGTGGTGGGCTCTGCAGGGTCTATGGTGAGCTATGCAGGGTCTATGGTGGGCTATGCAGGATCTGTGGTGGGCTCTGCAGGGTCTCAGATCTACCAGTGCAGGGTCTCAGGTGGGCTGTACCGCCTATGGAGGGCTCTGTAGGGTCTCAAAGAGGCTGTGTAGGATCTGTGGTGGGCCCTGCAGGGTCTATGGTGAGCTGTGCAGGATCTGTGGTGGGCTCTGCAGGGTCTATGGTGGACTGTACAGGGTCTCAGAGGGGCTATGCAGGATCTGTGGTGGGCTGTGCGGGATCTTAGGTAGGTTCTGCAGGGTCTCAGAGGGGCTGTGCAGGATCTGTGGTGGGCTGTGCGGGATCTTAGGTAGGTTCTGCAGGGTCTCAGAGGGGCTGTGCAGGATCTGTGGTGGGCTCTGCGGAGTCTATGGTGGACTGTGCAGGATCTGTGGTGGGCTCTGCAGGGTCTATGGTGGACTGTGCAGGATCTGTGGTGGGCTATACGGGGTCTCAGAGGGGCTATGCAGGATCTGTGGTGGGCTGTGCGGGATCTCAGGGAGGTTCTGCAGGGTCTCAGGTGGGCAGTTGTAGGGTGTCTCAGTCTACCAGTACCTACCTACAGAAAACTGAAATATCAGTAACAGCCTCGTCCATCTGTATATAAAAACCCTTCTCGCTATGCCGTAGAGGGAAATCTCTCCCTGCAGCTGTTCTGCACATTTGAACTTTGTGGTTTCTGCCATTTCCCCTTTTCCTGACCTCCTGTTTCGTAAAATTCAGCCGCGCACGCAAGAACTTTCATCGATGTCTCGAGGATACGCACTTATCAGCAACAAATAGCAGAACTGTGCGTGAAAACAGTAACACCGTGTAATCTGGAAGAGCAAACACAAGAAAAGGTAAAGCAAAGGCCGCACTCCCTCCAACGGGGGAAGGAACGCACGGACAATCGTCTACTCCGCGGACCACTGCAGCAACACCTGAAAGTGGAAGATTAAAGGGCCACTCCACCCAAAAACTATATGTTATGGTGGTCTCAGTCTGTCCCGAGCTTCCTAAGCTCTCGGATGTTCCGAGTGTCAAATTAAGGTCGATACCTTTTCTTCAAGTGAAATCCGAACACTCTTAACAGTCAATTTTGTTTTAAAGAATATACAGAAGAGAGCGAGGAGAGAGAATGAGAGACAGCCAGGAGAGAGAGTGAAGAGAGAGAGAGAGAGAGAGAGAGGAGAGACAGCCAGGAGAGAACGAGGAGAGAGAATGAGAGACAGCCAGGAGAGAGAGGGGAGACAGCCAGGAGGGAAAGTGAGGAGAGAGAGAGAGAGGAGAGACAGCCATGAGAGAGAGGAGAGACAGCCAGGAGAGAATGAGGAGAGACAGCCAGGAGAGAGCGAGGAGAGACAGCCAGGAGAGAATGAGGAGAGAGCCAGGAGAGACAGCCAGTAGAGAGCGAGGAGAGAGAATGAGGAGAGAGCCAGGAGAGAGAGGAGAGACAGTCAGGAGAGAGAGGAGAGACAGCAAGGAGAGAGACAACCAGGAGATAAAGTGAGGAGAGAGAGAGAGGAGAGACAGCCAGGAGAGAGAGGAGAGACAGCCAGGAGAGAGAGGAGAGACAGCCAGGAGAGAGAGGAGAGAATGAGGAGAGACAGGCAGGAGAGAGCGAGGAGAGACAGCCAGGAGAGAGCGAGGAGAGAGAATGAGGAGAGACAGCCAGGAGAGAGAGGAGAGACCGCCAGGAGAGAGAGGAGAGACAGCCAGGAGAGAATGAGGAGAGACAGCCAGGAGAGAATGAGGAGAGAGAATGAGAGACAGCCAGGAGAGAGAGGGGAGACAGCCAGGAGGGAAAGTGAGGAGAGAGAGAGAGGAGAGACAGCCATGAGAGAGAGGAGAGACAGCCAGGAGAGAATGAGGAGAGACAGCCAGGAGAGAGAAGAGAGACAGCCAGGAGAGAATGAGGAGAGAGCCAGCCAGGAGGGAAAGAGGAGGGACAGCCAGGAGAGAATGAGGAGGGACAGCCAGGAGAGAGGAGAGACAGCCAGGGGGAGAGCGAAGAGAGACAGCCAGGAGAGAGAGCGAGGAGAGACATCCAGGAGAGAGAGCGAGGAGAGACATCCAGGAGAGAGAGCGAGGAGAGACATCCAGGAGAGAGAGGAGAGACAGCCAGGAGAGAGAGGAGAGACAGTGAGGAGAGACAGCCAGGAGAGAGAGGAGAGACAGCCAGGAGAGACAGTGAGGAGAGACAGCCAGGAGAGACAGCCAGGAGAGAGAGGGAGGAGAGACAGCCAGGAGAGAGCGAGGAGAGACAGCCAGGGGAGAGAGCGAAGAGAGACAGCCAGGAAAGAGAGAGGAGAGACAGCCAGGAGAGAGAGGAGAGACAGCCAGGAGAGACAGTGAGGAGAGACAGCCAGGAGAGACAGCCAGGAGAGAGAGGGAGGAGAGACAGCCAGGAGAGAGAGAGAGCGAGGAGAGACAGCCAGAAGAGACTACAAGGATTTCTTACCCAGCAAAACAATGCAGCTGCCTTGGCCGCCATGAGCCTGTCCCACACACTGTGCGTAGGCAAAGGTCTCTCGGGAGATGTAGTTTTGGGGGCAAACGTGAGAAAACATACTAGACAACCTAGTGGATCAATCATCTACTGGATGTGTTCTGCTCTGTCTACTGTTGGGTTGCCCAATGCACTTAACTTCTTGGCCGGAAGGGGTAAATCTTTGATAAGGCTTCATCAAGGGGACTCAACTACTTTACCCATGCCCATCTACTTCCTGTCTACATGCACTCCAGGATGGCTGCATGGCATTTCTCAAGGCGGGTTTTCCTGCTGATGACAACAATGGACCATGACCATGTGTGTTGAAACAGCCACTGGTAGTCTCCATTGGAAGCCCATGTGAACAACGTAGGAGCGCAACTAGGAGGCTTGTAGTCCATGACCGAGTGCCCGACTTTTTAGAGGGGGGTGATACCAAAATGACTTGTGGGCCGCACCACTCGCACCCCCCTTGTGACGCCACTGTGGGATTGTCAGGGGACAATCCAATAGAGTAGCAAGTCCAAAACACACCCCATTCAGCTCAAAGGGACAGATAGTACCAAAATGGCTTGCTTGAGGGGACAGCTCATTGTCACCCTATAACGGAGAGGGTCAGAATAGAACCTTCTTGGCAGGATCACCAGGTATTATGGAATTGAAAAGATAGCGAGACCTTACTGGTTGGGTTTACAGCTACTCTAGGGCCCTTCCAAGTCCACATTACATTCAGCCAAACCAAACCAATACCCACACCCAGGGCCAGATTTCCCACAAGGCCAACCAAGGCCCGGCCTTGGGGCAGCAGGGAGTAGAGGGGCAGCAGGGGTGTGGAATTCCTATCTCCCGATGCCCGGGACATGAAGTTCTGATCGCTGGGCGGGTGGTTGTTTTCTACATTTAGCCCGGCTTTGAGCAAGCTGGGCTAAATGTCCAAGATCACTTGTACTTGTTTTGTACAAGTGATCTCGGTGATTTTGCCGGGGTCATGCAATGTGTTTTGTGCATTGTGTTGTGGGCTGCGTGCTGTGCCCACTGTATGCCTTTTTCTGTGTTTACTGTGCTGTGGGCTTTGTCCACTGTTCTGTGTTCACTGTACAATGCCTGTGGACATTGTCCATTCTGCTGTGGGCTGTGAACACTGTACTGTGGTCTGTGTCCACCCACTTCGTTTATTGGTCATGCCATCCCAATACAAGTGATATCGGTGATTTTGCCGAGATCACTTGTATGCAACCTGAAGGTCTGCCATTCTCCATTGGGGGACGGCCCTGACCACAACAATGACCAACATAGCCGATCTTGACATGTGCGGACATCTTAAGCAAAATTAACAGTTGGGACTCAGTTCCCATTTGGTGATCATAACGTTTTACGGTTCACCGGTATATGAGCCTGAGGAGTGCAGAGCCGACCCCGGAGTCTCCGTACACTACCGGCCATGGAACGTGAAGGACAGGAGAAGGAGTCTGCAATCTACTTGTCCTTGTTTTATCACGAAGTGTAGATTGGATCTGCATTACAGACGTAAAGGGGCAGAGAGTGGAAGATGGGAGGGGGGGGGATGTGGCATGATGCACTCTGTGGTTTGGGGAGGGTCCACCTCATGGACTTCATAAGTTGACCCAGGTGCGTGCCAAGTCTTGTTGGCATCAACCATCAACGTGCAGAAATTCCCCTGACCACCGAACAAGCAACATGGGGAAGAAGGTGAGTGAGAAATATATATATTACTAAGTCAACGCAAGACAATCTTAGGTAGAAGGCAGAGAATGATCTGCTCCTGATCCTCTCTCTACCTTCTCACCCGCGCTTCAAGGGAGCAGGTCAATAAAGAAAAATGGTCGCTGCCATTGCTGGGTTTTTACACGCTTCTAGTTCCCTGGATGTCATTTCATCCTGCGGCTTCATTCGTTTGTAAGTCAATGCCCTTATCTAGGTCAGAGACTTGTTGAATAGTTAAGCCATAGGAGGAAGATGGCAGCTAGGGAACCAGCAGTTTCCTAAATAAAGGTCTACAGTGGCACTTCATTTCTTGTTGAAGTGAACCAGTCTCACCCATATGGTATCATTTTGGATTGGAGTCGGGAAGAGTTAAACCCCTTTCCGGTTTCTTTAATGTCTGTCTTCAAGTTGAGGAGATGACAGATAAAATACAGGAAATTGGGGACTGTCAGAGCCTGGGGGGACATTACATCAGACTGCTAGAGATCACGGCCATCACAGCTCCTTTATACACCAATGCTCCCACTGCTGACTGCTGGGGTCTACGAGGTGGACGCCAAGTCACAAAAGGGCCACAGGTCGGGCATCAGAGGACTACACGGTCACAGATCCCAAAATGGGTGCAAAGAGAAACAATGTATAAATTATAGAAAACAAAATGTCATTCTTCGTTAACCAAAAGGCAGCCAGAACATTGTTAGCTGGTCACTGATTGGCTGAAAATTGATAAACAATCAGTCTAATTTTAAAAGGCAAAAGGAAAGAGTGGGCATGGTGTGCCAAGTGTAGCAACTCCCAGCCAATCAGATTTCAGCGCACTGCAGTCCAGTGAGTGAGAACATTCTAATTGGCTTTTATTGTTATAGCTCATTGACAATGCCAAATTAAAGGGGCAGTCCACCCAAAAAAATATATTTTAGTGTTTGTTAGATGCCAGAGTGTTTAGCCCCGTTTCTTCTATCCCTTGGGGACTCTACTGGCATCCCTGTGCTGGGTTCCCGGGTCTGTACACCCGCTGTGCCCATTATGAGGGTCTCCCACCATCCATGTGCCGAGTTCCCGGGTCTGTACACCCGCTGTGCCCATTATGAGGAGCTCCCACCATCCCTGTGCTGAGTTCCCGGGTCTGTACACCCGCTGTGCCCATTATGAGGGGCTCCCACCATCCCTTCTATATTTTTCATTTTTTTAACATTATGGTGAATGTGACAGGAGGAGATGGGACACCCACAACTCCCAAGTGTGCAGGAAGAGAGCCGGGAATAATGGCAGGAAGGTCTCACTGTGGGAGCATCTGAAACATATAAGAAGCCAGGGGCAGGCTCCACATCTAATTAAAACATCACTTTTGGGAGAACTGATCCTTTAAATAAGTTGTAAAAGAAGTCTTTAGTGTATTAAATATATATATTATCTTTGATGTATTAGTTATATATCACATATAAGAAGCCAGGGGCAGGCTCCACATCTAATTAAAACATCACTTTTGGGAGAACTGATCCTTTAAATAAGTTGTAAAAGAAGTCTTTAGTGTATTAAATATATATATTATCTTTGATGTATTAGTTATATATCGCGGGGACGCATGATAGGGGTGAGCTGTGCGCTTTGCGTTTTCTGTATTAGTTATATATATTTTGTATTATTATGTTATTTTATATACAGTA
>NW_017307509.1:229841-230099 GCF_000935625.1 Nanorana parkeri
CTCCCCTCTCTCCCCATTCCTCTCTCACCATTACTCTCTCCTCTCTCCTCTCCCTCTCTCTTTCTCTCCCCTCTCTCCCCATCCCTCTCTCCTCTCCCTCTCTCTCCCCTCTCTCCCCATCCCTCTCTTTTTCTCTCCCCTCTCTCCCCATCCATCTCCCCTCTCTTTCTCTCCCCTCTCTCCCCCTCCCTCTCCCCTCTCTTTCTCCCCCCTCTCCCCCCACCCCCCTCCCCCCCCTCCCCACCCCCCTCATCTCCC
>NW_017307509.1:230255-259894 GCF_000935625.1 Nanorana parkeri
TTTTCTCTCCCCTCTCTCCCCATCCATCTCCCCTCTCTCCCCATCCCTCTCCCCTCTCTCCCCATCCCTCTCTATCCCTCTCTCTCCCCATCCCTCTCCCCTCTCTCCCGATCCCTCTCCCCTCTCTCCCCATTCCTCTCTCACCATTACTCTCTCCTCTCTCCTCTCCCTCTCTCTTTCTCTCCCCTCTCTCCCCATCCCTCTCTCCTCTCCCTCTCTCTCCCCTCTCTCCCCATCCATCTCCCCTCTCTTTCTCTCCCCTCTCTCCCCATCCATCTCCCCTCTCTTTCTCTCCCCTCTCTCCCCATCCCTCTCTCCTCTCTCCCCATCCATCTCCCCTCTCTCCCCATCCCTCTCCCCTCTCTCTCTCTTTTTCTCTCCCCTCTCTCCCCATCCATCTCCCCTCTCTCCCCATCCCTCTCCCCTCTCTCCCCATCCCTCTCTATCCCTCTCTCTCCCCATCCCTCTCCCCTCTCTCCCGATCCCTCTCCCCTCTCTCCCATCCCTCTCCCCTCTCTCCCCATCCCTCTCCCCTCTCTCCCCATCCCTCTCTCCCCATCCCTCTCTCCCCATCTCTCTTTCTCTCTCCCTCTCTCCCCATCCCTCTCTCTCTCTCCATCCTGCCTTTGTTTCGTGAACATGTCATCCTGATCTCCATCGGGAATAACCTGCGAGACAACCTTATAAAAAAAAAAAGCGTACACGTCGCGCAGGAACACGAATGTGACCACACGCCAAAGCGCAGCTGCTGCGATAACGTATCTCCCTCTTATCCTGTAAAGGACAAATTCTTTCTGTAATAACACCGGTGACTACACAGGGCGCTGTTTGCTCAGCACCTTGTACTCGCGATACGCCGTTGTCGGGCGCTATTAGTCCTGCTGACCGGCCCAAAGATTAGAGGTGAAAGTGTCGCCTTATCAGCCGAGTTGAACATTATCAAAAACAACTTAGGTGTCAAACTGATTTAACCCCTAAAAGGCCAATAAAATGACGTTTGCCAAAAAATTTACCAGGTACGATCACAGGAATTGGCCATTTTCTGGAACTTCATCTGCTCATAAGTTGCTATGTGAGGCTTTTGAAAGCGATAAAGTTACATCTGGAAAATGTTACATTGTATCCAAACCACAAGACAACAATGTATCCAATCACAGCTTTCCAGTCCTTAGTCCCTTTATTCCACCTGGTGATCCTGCCGGTAACGCACTTCTATTCCTGGGGTGACAACACTCACTCACTACACTGTATCTATGGAAGAGCAGCGTTGTCACCTGCTCTCTAGATTTGGACTACAAATACCTCCCCCAGCTCCTCATCTCCATTACAGAGTGAGGGAGGCTTTGTTCATTCTTTGCTTCCCCTGGAATATTTCAGTGATTACACTATAAATAAGTAATGCTGTTGATTGTACCGCTTTGATTCCTTCTAGTACTATACAAGCCCTGACGAAGGGTCCTCCGAAATGTGTAAGCTTTTTTTATGCTATGAACAAAATCCTAATAAAAGATTTTGGACTCTTAGATGTGTGGTCTTTAGACGTTGTTGTGTCACAGCACACTGGTTTTGGCAGTGACAACAACGCCGTAAATTAATTTGACTCCAGTTGAGGTCATTTTAACCACTTTCAATTCACCTAAATACAATAGAAAGTAATGGAAAAAGTCTTCTTTCTGTGGATATTGCTATTTGCTGTAGAGACAAGGTCACGTCAATGCACTGTCGTAGGCTCCCTGTGTATGCTCCTCAGGGGCATCGCCCTCAGCCTGTTGGCATTGGAGCTCACTGGTGCTGCTCCTTTCTGCTACGTTCCCGGCTGGTGAAATGATCATGAATAGGGAGCTTCCCCATATCTGTAGGTGTGGCTGAGCAAAATGGGGCAGCCGCTGCTGTGCTGAGTTCCCGGGTCTGTATACCTGCTGTGCCCATTATGAGGGGCTCCCACCATCCCTGTGCTGAGTTCCCGGGTCTGTACACCCGCTGTGCCCATTATGAGGAGCTCCCACCATCCCTGTGCTGAGTTCCCGGGTCTGTACACCGGCTGTGCCCATTATGAGGGGCTCCCACCATCCCTGTGCTGAGTTCCCGGGTCTGTACACCCGCTGTGCCCATTATGAGGGGCTCCCACCATCCCTGTGCTGAGTTCCCGGGTCTGTACACCCGCTGTGCCCATTATGGGGGGCTCCCATCATCCCTGTGCTGAGTTCCTGGGTCTGTAGAGAGAGAGATTGACAGCTTGTCTTTTTCACCCTATTAGGACAACTACGACATGTACTCGGTGGAGATGGAGAAGGAAGGTGAAGGCGACATGGACGTGAAAATTAAGAAGAAGGGAAAAGGGGGGCAGAAGAAGGAAAAGCTGGAGCAGTTGAAGAAAGAGATGGACATCGTAAGTGTTGGGGGTTCAATATGAAAACTTTTAAAGGTTGTTAGTTGCGAGATAAATAGAAAATATGAATACAACTATCAGAAAATAATCTTTATGCTGCCCCCCAGGACGGGGTTACCATAGACAGATGCATAGTTTGGCCATCCACTCTACTGTATACTACGAATGTGACCCTTTAGCTTGGTAGAGGACAACGATACAATGTATCTTCCTGACAATCACAGTCACTGAATACAAATACATTGTTTCTTTTCAGATCATTTTCAGTATCAGTTGTAGTGATGAGTTATATTATTAGTAATATTACATTGCAAATGCTGATAGCACGCAACCAGGATGATTTACTCAAGTCCTGTTCACTTTACATGGAAATTCGCACTTGGCAGGGGAAGTCTCCCTTTAGCTTTGTGAACGAGGTGAAGCTCTGAGGGGGTGGCACAGCAGCACATAAGAATTACATACAAGAATTTTTTTTTTTTAAATGTAATGCGTTTTTAGAAGGCACCAGCGCACACTTACAACGCACATCAGTGCTCACGCATTTGGAATGCAGTTACTGGCATGTGGTATAAATAAGCACTAAGGCCTGATCAGCGGCGGACCTAATAATCAAAGGGTGCAAGATCTTATCTTGGGCCCCCCTCCCAAGACCTGAGACCCTGCAGAGCACACCATAGATCCTGCATAGCCCACCTGAGACTCTCTATGGAGGGCTCTGCAGGGTCCTAGGTGGGCTGGTCTGGTCGCCGGGATCCCTTTCCCTGTACATCCTCCCAACTCTTCTTACCTGCTGCTGCTGCTGGGCCCCCCCCTGTCACCTCTGCAATGCCGCCCCGGTACAGTTGATACCCATGGAAGAGGCCCCCCAGACCACTCACATGGGTACCGACCATACCCTCCTGATGGCGGTGTTCTATCAAAGTTTGTGACTATGTTAGAATGTCTGGCCGGTGACGTGGTCACATGTTTTAACGTAATCCCGCCCAGTTTTTTTTGCAGTGGAATGTGTGACTGCCAATAGGTGGAGCATTCCAGCGCTTTCCCAGCTGTTCCAGGGCAGATCGACATCGCAAATCACATGTGCAGGAGAACCGATCTGCCCTGAAACAGCTGATCGGTCCTGAAATGTCACTTCTCTCCGACTGCGATCTCACATTCCACCGCACTCACAAAGTCGGATAGAAGTGACATTTCAGGACAGAACAGCTGTTCCAGGGCAGATCAGTTCTCCTGCACATGCGATTTGCGATGCCGATCTGCCCTGGAACAGAAGACAAAGCGTTGGAATGCTTCACCTATTCCACCACCGTAAAATTGGGCGAGATTACGTTAAAATGTGTGACCACGTCATCGGTCACACATTGTAACGTGGTCTCAAACTTTGATAGAACAGAGGCTCTGTTTGTAATAATTTAATCAGACAAGTAGATTATAATAGGCAACATTACAGTGTAATATTCCCCATTATAATCCACATGTCTAATGACATTACAGCACACAACCCTCACCAACAAGCCCCCCCCGCCGCTCGGACTCACCCAGCCAGATCCTCACCGCGGCTCAGTCTCAGACAGACGGTGTGTGCAGGCGGTGGGTCCTGTGAATCACTTTTCCTCCTCAGCCGGGAGGGGAGGTGAGTCACAGGACCCGCCCCCTCACTGAGAAGCCCCTCGGCAGTGCGGGGCACCGGTGTTCTGACACCGGGACCCTGCACTGCCCCATATTGCAGGACTGGACCCCACTGAGGCTGTTGGGGTGCTAAGGACCGGACCCCACTGGGCCCCCCCACAGCCTCAGGCCCCGGTGCGGCAGCACTGGATGCACCGGCGGTAGTTCCGCCACTGGGCCTGATTACTTTGTGAAATTACTAAGAAGGAAGCAGTTCCTGCATATATAATGAGCAAGCAGAGGAAGTGATGTCTGTATATATAATGAGCAAATAGAGGAAGCAGTTCCCACATATACAATGAGCAAATACAGCTGCCCCCTACATGCGTTATCATAGGTTACACAGATGGACAATGTTTCTAATACTGATAAGACTAAGGCGTGCTGATCTCTTTAACGCTTATAAGAAAAATAATATTAATGAGAACAAAAAGAACCGTCCGCAGTTCCTCTTCTCATTATATTATGACTTTTCCTGAACAGATGTCATAGGAAGCTCAGTGCAGACGTTGCAGACGATTCTTTGTACTCTCTGAGCGTACAGTAATCTCTGCGGTTACTAGGCAGATAGCGGGCCCCTAATGTGCTTCCGCCCAGACGGTTGGTGGTGGAGATTCAGGCGGCTGATAACATCTCATTTCAGGGGGCAACAGTCTCAGCTGAAGCTTCGGCATATATGAACCACCCTGCCACTAAGGTTGCCACCTTTACTTCAAGCGAAACCCGAACACTCTAGCGACGCATGGACATCTTTTTGGGTCTATACACCTGCTGTGCCCATTATGAGGGGCTTCCACCATCCCTGTGCTGAGTTCCCGGGTCTGCACACCTGCTGTGCCCATTATGAGGGGCTCCCACCGTCCCTGTGCTGAGTTCCCGGGTCTGTACACCTGCTGTGCCCATTATGAGGAGCTCCCACCATCCCTCTGCTGAGTTCCCGGGTCTGTACACCCGCTGTGCCCATTATGAGGGGCCCCCACCATCCCTGTGCGGAGTTCCCGGGTCTGTACACCCGCTGTGCCCATTATGAGGGGCTCCCTCCATCCCTGAGCCGAGTTCCCAGGTCTGTACACCTGCTGTGCCCATTATGAGACGCTCCCACCTTCCCTGTGCTGAGTTCCCAGGTCTGTACACCTGCTGTGCCCATCATGAGGGGGTTCCCACCATCCCTGTGCTGAGTTCCCGGGTCTGTACACCCGCTGTGCCCATTATGAGGGGCTCCCTCCATCCCTGAGCCGAGTTCCCAGGTCTGTACACCTGCTGTGCCCATCATGAGGGGGTTCCCACCATCCCTGTGCTGAGTTCCCGGGTCTGTACACCCGCTGTGCCCATTATGAGGGGCTCCCTCCATCCCTGAGCCGAGTTCCCAGGTCTGTACACCTGCTGTGCCCATTATGAGGAGCTCCCACCATCCCTGTCCTGAGTTCCCGGGTCTGCACACCTGCTGTGCCCATTATGAGGGGTTCCCACAATCCCTGATGGGTTTTATATTTACTTTCTATTATAGATACTGATACAGGTGGAGCTGGAACACGAAGGTGTATAGGAAGTTAGGAACACCCAAAGCTACCAGCCTAACAGGAACAGAATTGGGAATGATGGCGAGGAGATCTGTTGTATCCATGACATAGAAGAATCCAGGGGCTGGTACATCTCCCGTATAACTAACACATCTCTTTTTAGTAGACGGACTTCTTATCATGTTCATAGAAGTTTCTATCCCGCCGTTCCATTATCTAATTGTTTCAATAGCCGAGCTGTTTACAGGAAACATTGAAGCATGCGCGGGCGAATTTTCCATGGCTCTGGATTCGTTTTTTTTTTTTAGGTTAAACCAAAGAGGAAACAATTGGAGAACTTGGACTATTTCCATTTGTCTTCATATATTATCAGTGCAGGAAAACCAGAGATGGACCCTTCCTGAAAATCCAATCTCGTCTTGAAGCTTTCCACATCAAACCTTTCTAAACTTTAGAAGGGCCAAATAATAGTCGACAGTTACATGAGGGTAGGAGGTGGTCTTTATTATAATAACAGAGTACTCTAGGACAGCGGTCACCAAACCTTTCGGACCTCATGGACCACTAAATTCATCATTTTAAATCTCGCGGATCACTAATATGAATTTTTTTAACAGTGCGATACCGCTCTAACCTGCCGGTGGCCATCTTGGTGATGGACACCAGCAGAGAGAGAAGGGGACGTTCACCCGGCGGGATGAGGTATGCCACCTAGGTCCCCTCCTCTCTTGAGCTACTGTCGGGCTCTCGGTACTTGATCGAGTGCCCAACTTTTCAGAGGGGGGTGACACCAAAATTACTGTCAGTCATTTAGGTGTCACCCCTCCAATGGTGTCACCCAGGTGTGCGCCGCACCCCCCGCACCCTTCTTGTGACGCCGCTGCACACACACACACACATACATATGAGAATATATTTATATATATGAGTAAACAAAAACATATGAGAATATATCTATATATACATACAGTATATATACACATACATACATACATACATACATACATAGGTGCGGGTGTACCTGCAGGAGTGGCAGTGCTGGTGGAGGGCCCGGGGACGACCAGTGGTCCACGGACCACCATTTGGTGACCGTTCACAATGTAGGTGTTAAATTGTTATTTTAAAATGTTACATCCTTTTTTTTTTTTTTGCAGAATGACAAAAGGGGGACTGTATAGTCTGTGGTTGGGGGTTGCTGTAGGTTGCTGAAGGAACTGGGCTTGTATGCTCTGGGGTTGGGGGTGGCTGTAGGCCACTGAAGGAAATGGCTTTGTCTAGTCCGTGGTTGGTGCTAATTATAATGTTGGGTATTATAAGCTTTTGAATTCCATGATTGTTTTTGCTTTTACTACTTCATGCCGAAAATCATTCCACAGCTTAACTGCTCTTACTTCAAAGAACCTCATCCAGAACTAATATTTGGAGAGCAGTGATATCTCCCCTCTAATATATAATACACTATATGACTAAAAGTATTTTGAACCCCCCCTCCAAATGATTGAGTTCGGGTGTTTCCACTAAAGGATACAATTCATTCAACATCATACAAAGACATTATAGACAATTGTGCTCTTCCAACCTTGTGGTTACAGTTGGGTGAAGACCCTTTTCTGTTCCATCATGACTGTCTCCTGTGTACAAAGCCAGCTCCATAAAGACATGGATTGACCAGTTGGGTGAAGACCCTTTTCTGTTCCACCATGACTGTTCCGTGTACAAAGCCAACTCCATAAAGATATGGTTTGGCCAGCTTGATGTGGAGGAACTTGAGTGTCCTGCACAGAGCCCTGACATCAACCCTACTGATCATGACTGTACCCGGTGTAGAAAGCCAGCTCCCTAAAGACATTGTTTGACCTGTTGGTGTGGAGGAACTCAAGTGCCCTACACAGTGCCCTGACCCCAACCCTACTGAATCTCATCCAACATCAGTACCTGACCTCACCAATGGGCACAAATTCCCACAAACACCCTTTAAATCTTGTGGAAAGCCTTCCTAAGGAACTCAAGTGCCCTATACAGAGCCCTGACCCCAGCCCTACTGAACACCTTTGGGATGAACTGGAACGCCGATTGTGAACCAAGTCTTCCAACATCAGTACCTGACCTCACCAAAGGGCACAAATTCACACAAACACCCTCCAAAATCTTGTGGAAAGCCTTCCTAGAAGAGTAAAGTATGTTATAACCACAAAGAACAGCAAACTCCATATTATTGCCCATGATTTTGGAAAGAGATGTGCAAAGAGCTCATATAGACATGAAGGTCAGATGTCCACAAACATTTGGCCATGTAGCACACTTGAAGACCTGGGCTCGCTATAACAAGGTATCATCTAATAATCTATTTTACATGAAAACTATTGTCCTCCACACTCTAAAAAAGAATATTTTGTATAGGGCTACAAATATTTGATGACGTCTCAATATTTTTAATTTAAAGAATAGGTTACATCACCCCCCTCCCCCCACCCCCCCAGTGTAGTATGTGATAGGATGATGATGATGTGTTATCTGATGTGTGTGTGTGTGTGTGTGCGTGTGTGTGTGAAAAATGGTGTCTTGTCTTCCATAGGGTATGAAGAGCAGTTACTCAGCAGAGATATTGATCCGCGATGGGCCTAATGAGCTGAAACCTCCAAAAGGCACCCCAGAATATGTAAAGTTTGCTCGTCAGCTGGCGGGAGGGCTGCAGTGCCTGATGTGGGTGGCGGCTGTCATCTGTCTTATTGCGTTTGGGATCCAGTTCTCCCAGGGAGACCAGACCAGCACGGATAATGTGAGTGGCAGCCAGCAGGAAAAGGACCATTGGCTTAATTTAGCATTGTAGCAGAATGATCTGTGTTTTGGGTTATGGCATGCATTTTGTTTTTAATAGAAAAGACTATAAAAAGGGTAAAACCCAACTCCAGGCAATTTTTGTTTTAGACTTAGAAAGAGTGGAGAAGGTATGAGCCTCCCAAAAGGGATATTTCCCATTACTTCCTGTCCCTGTGACACCAGTAAAAGGAAATGGGGGTGTGGATGTCACTGGAACAGGAAGACATTAATAGCAATACAACATGGTAAGAAATTCTAACCCTTTATATACTTTACTAAACAATGTATTTGTGTTCCTGTTTGGGAGATTTATTCTTACTTCCTGTCCTGATAAGAAGTGAGGGGAAATCTCCCCAATAGAGATGCACACAACAATTAAAACCTCAACATAGGCGTGATCCAGGGCTGTAGCTACCATGGGGCGAGTGAGGCACTCGCATCAAGTGCAACTGAGAGGGGGCGCAGCCAGGGCTGGCCTGGCTGCACCCCCTCGCCCCTGTTGCCATGGTGAGCACAGGGCGGCATTGGCAACAGTGGCACCAGGCGGCCAACACAGCTCCAGCTTCTCCTCGGATCCCCGCTGCTTTCCTTCACCCTGTATGGGCAGAGGACTCTGTGTCCTCAATCTCTTTTTCTATTTCAAAAGGGAAATGTTGTGGGTCTGTTTAGACCTCTGATACATGCTATTTTGCATTTGGGCACCAGTGCACGCGCTGCCATTCTGGAGGCGGGGTGCATGACGTCACATACCACACACGTCTGTTGGGGGGCACAATTTTACGTTCTTGCCTCGGGCGCAAAAGGAGCGCGCTACGGCTCTGGCATGATCCTTTCCTTGCTCTAGCTAAAACAAAATCAAAGGTTTTGACTGAAGTTTAACTTTAAATCATAAAAATGAAATGAAATTGGCTATAGTCTCCTCTCATGTTCTGTGGTTTTCAGACAACAAACAAACCATCACATACAAAGCAGTTCCACCCAACTAGCAGAGACAATTCGTATTAAGAGCTCAGTACTCATCCTCAGCTATGGGGGAAATGATTTGTAAATTGTTAAGGTTAAGGGTGCAGGTTTGGGGTGCAAGCGTACACTACAATCCATTTGTGCAAGGGTAGGGTGCATAGTGCAAGGGTACCCTACAGTCCAGTGTGCAAGGGTAGGGTGCATCGTGCAAGGGTACACTACAGTCCAGTGTGCAAGGGTAGGGTGCATAGTGCAAGGGTACACTACAGTTCAGTGTGCAAGGGTAGGGTGCAAGGGTGCAAATACACACTACAGTCCTGTGTGCAAGGCTACACTACAGTTCTGTATGCAAGGGTAGCGTGCAGGGTGCAAGGGTACCCTACAATCCAGGTGTGCAAGGGTAGGGTGCAGGGTACAAAGGTACACTACAATCCTGTGTGCAAGGGTAGGGTGCAAAGGTACCCTACAATCCAGGTGTGCAAGGGTAGGGTGCATAGTGCAAGGGTACACTACAGTCCATTGTGCAAGGGTAGGGTGCAAGGGTACACTACAATCCTGTATGCAAGGGTAGAGTGCAGGGTGCAAGGGTACCCTACAATCCAAGTGTGCAAGAGTAGGGTGCAGGGTAGAAAGGTACACTACAATCCTGTGCGCTAGTTTAGGGTGCAGAGTGCAAGGGTACACTACAATCCAGTGTTCAAGGGTAGGGTGCAAGGATACACTAGAAATCAGTGTCCAAGGGTAAGGTGCAAGGGTACACTACATTACAGTGTTCAAGGGTAGGGTGCAGGGGTACACTAGAATCCAGTGTCCAAGGGTAAGGTGCAAGGGTGCATTACAATCCAGTGTATAAGGGTAGGGTGCAAGGATACACTACATTCCAGTGTTCAATGGTAGGGTACACTACAATCCAGAAAAGAAGCACCAAGTAAGTCTACACAACAAGACATTCTGGTGGTCTACATCCTGGCTGGAGTTGGCCTTTAACTAAGGGTCCAATGTCAGCCATATTGTTCTATGTCTGACCCTATATCTGGTTCCATCTTTGTTTTCTAGTTGTACTTGGCCGTCGCTCTGATAGCTGTGGTCGTGGTCACCGGCTGCTTCGGCTACTACCAGGAATTCAAGAGCACCAACATCATCGCCAGTTTCAAGAACCTTGTGCCCCAGGTAGACAAAAATGCACTAATAACAAAATATGAATGTTATTAGAATTAGTTAATGGAAACTTTGTATTTGTTGTCAAGCACATTGTTCTATGTTAACAACCATGTTAGGCTAAAGAAGTCTCAGTAGTAGCACATAATTCCTTTAGGACTCTGGTGCCCAACCTGCATCCCGAGGGCCACTCTAGTGGACCCCAGGAGCCAGTGGTGGTAGTGTTGATTTGTAAAGGGGGCTGCAAAGGCGATAATCTCTAGCAGTCTCGCCATTGTTCCCAAGTCCTATCTGTGGCCTGCAGTCTGCAACCACACTGGTAGCATATCAATGCTCTCTGACCATCTTCTGTGATATGTCCACAGACTGACGTCTGCACTATTATCTATACAGCACATTATGTGTGGCCCTTTGGTGATACCAGGCGCTGCAGCTGAGACCCGGTATAGCTTGTAAGTTGACAAAAACTGTTCTAGGGGGTTACAGGACAGAAAAATGTCTATCTTACTGCCCCACCGTCAGCTTAAAAAACGTTAGACCCATTAAGATACCAAACCCTTCTCATATAAACCAGCTTATGATTTAAGTTCATTGGCCCCTAAAACTAGCTGTTGGTGTGAACATTTCTGTTACGTGGTCATTGAGCCAATTGAAGGGCAAAAGCAGGTGGAACACCAAAAAGATGAGTCGTTAAGTTCGTCCAGACAGTCATATTTAAATTAAATTCAATTATCGGCATTACATTTCAATTAAAAGGTAGGAGCCATCTTGTTTTGGGGGTTGGCTACCATCAGTTAAGAAATATGATTGTTTGAACCTGAACGAGTCGTCTTTTACTCTACATTCTTCTACACTTCAAGTTTTACCCAAGGTCTCACAGGTGGCAGGTGGAAACTGTGGGCCAGAAGCAGCCCATTGGCTACATTGACACCTCGATAAACTGCTATTCCCAAACCATCAGCACCATTCAGATCCATTGCCACTCCTGACCAAACCTTACAATGTCGTTAAAGACGGCACTTACTGATCTCATGGGATCATTTTGGGTCAATGTAGTAAATGATGGAACCAGGAGAAGGGGGTCATGTGATTATTCCAAGCCAAAGTAGTGAAAGCTGAAGAATAATGTAAAATCTGACTTTCCCCGGGGTTACAGTGATCATGATTGTGTTGGCACATGGAGTGTTTATGCCATTTCAATAAGTATTACCCATTAGACCTTAGTTAGTCCACAAGTCAGCTAACCAGAGAAAAAAAAACCCCACAATAGCACACATTTATAACTATCTATATTCTAGTATTATACAGCAGTGATGAGGAAGCTAAAACTGGAAGTTAAAGAAAACCTTGAGAGGCGTTATGATTTGTATGGTACAATGGCTCACCCTACAGGCGGAATACAATACTGATAAATATTATAGAATTACAAAAAAAACTCTCAGAACCCTTATAGTTATCAATTTGTGATTTAGCTTAAAGAGCCAGCCTGTCCAAATAGAATATTTTAGTTAAAACCCCTGACAGTCTATTTCTCGGGGACTCTATAAGTAAGATCCCTGTGCTAAGTTCCTGAGTCTTTACAACGACTGTGTCCATTAAGAAGGTCTCCCACCAGCACTAATCGGAGTTCCTGGGTCTGTACACTTGCTGGGCCCATTATGAAGAGTTCCCACCATCCCTGTGCTGAGTTCCCGGGTCTGTACACCTCCTGGTAGGGACTCCCACTATCCCTGTGCTGAGTTGCCAGGTCTGTACACCTGCTGGGCCCATTATGAAGGGTTCCCACGATCCTTGTGCTTAGTTCCCGGGTCTGTACACCCGCTGTGCCCATTATGAGAGGGTCCCACCATCCCCAAGCTAAGTTCCCGGGTCTGTACAACTGCTGGGAGGGACTCCATCTATCCGCGTGCTGAGTTTCCGGGGGTTTTCACAACTGCTGGCAAATTATGAGGGGTTCCCACAATCCTTGTGCTGAGTTTCTGGGATTGCACACCTGCTGAACACACATACTTGTATATAGCACTGTATAAACTAAGAAACCGCTAACCCAGAAGTAGGCCCACCGCTGCAATACATACCTAATTTAAAAAAAAAAAAAAAAAGTTTCCGCTTATAGTTTAAACACAAAACTTCTGAGTGTTCTCTTGTATTGCCCAAGTTTTCTTTTTCTTGTGTCTAGCAAGCCACCGTTATACGAGATGGAGAGAAGTTTCAGATTAACGCCAACCAGCTGGTGGTAGGAGACCTTGTGGAGATTAAGGGTGGAGACCGTGTACCTGCTGATATTAGAATTATCACCGCATCATCGTGTAAGGTGAGACTCTGGAGCCACTTTGGGCACCTGATCTGTTCATTAAATAAAATGTTCACCGAGTTTGTCAAAGTCTGTCATTAACTCGGCTTTACAACAAGTTTATTTAAACTTGATCCTGTGACCTTCTTTTAGGTGGACAATTCCTCTCTGACGGGGGAATCCGAGCCACAGACTCGATCACCAGAATATACCCATGAGAGCCCCCTGGAGACAAGAAACATTGCATTTTTCTCTACCATGTGTCTAGAAGGTAAGAAACTCCTTGTCCTACCAAGCTCGTGGAAAAGCCACTAAGGCCATGAAACCTAGACATGAAAGCTATGGAAAAATTTGGTTCAGTTCGGATATTTCGTCAGTCGGGATTCGGATCTGAAATTCAATTTGGTTCGGATTTCGGTTTCGGATGAGTTTACAAGCGTATATTCATTACGACTACCGCATAAAACTATATACAGATATTAATACTAAAGCTGAATCTCCTAGACCCAAATGGCATTTGGGATCTGAATTTCCGAATGGCATTTGGGAGCTCCTGAATTCAATTTGGAAATTCGGATCTCGAATGCCATTCGGGTCTGGGAGCCATATACATATATTACTAAAGATGAGGCTTCGAGACCTGAATGGTATTCGGGAGCTCCGAAATGCATTTCAGAAATTCAGATCCCGAATGCCATTCGGGTCTGGGAGCCTCAGCTGTAGTAATATATGTATATGGCTCCCAGACCTGAATGGCAGTCGGGATCCGAATCTCTGAATAGCATTCAGGAGCTCCCGAATGCCCTTCGGGTCTGTGAGCCATATACATATACAGTATTTCTAAAGCTGAGGCTCCCAGACCTGAATGGAATTCGGGAGCTCGCGAATGCTATTCGGAGATTCGGATCCCGACTGCCATTCGGGTCTGTGAGCCATATACATATATTTCTAAAGCTGAGGCTCCCAGACACGAATGGCATTCGGAAGCTCCAGAATGCTATTCAGAAATTCAGATCCCGAAGGCCATTTGGGTCTAGGAGCCTCAGCTTTAGTATTATATATATATATACTGAACACAAATTTTCGTTACGGCCTGTGACTTTTCTGGCCAATCAGGTGGCTCCCATGTTGCCCGCAAATTCGTGTACAGATCCATTTGGATGCATTAAACCAAAAAACACATCTGATGGGCCAGAAAAGTCACATGCTCGCTTCAGTTTCGTTTTTGAACGAAATTCAGACGGGATCCGAAATTCGTAAATGGAAATTCCGATTCGGACACATTCGGATGCATTGGGATTCGGAAATTCTGATGTGTCCGAATGTCCGAATTTCGGAAAATGTATCCGAATTTTGATTCGGAAGGAAACGAATCACACGTCTCTATTGAGACCTATTGACACCCGAAATTGTTAAAAAAAAAGCCAGGCATACCATTGCTTATGTACAGGAGAAGCAAATTCTGGGTGCTACTTCTACTTGTTTTCCTTCAGTGATACATTTAAATATTTCCTTAGAAGCATGAAAACATAGAAATAAAAATAACGGTGGCTTAATAAAGTTTGTGAAAGCAAAACTTTTTGTCATAGCAAAGTTTGGCAATGATAAATTATAAAACCTATAAAACTTAGACTTATAAGGGTAACAAAAATCAAAAAGTTCCATCTCAGATTAGAACCAGGGTTTAGTTACATCTAAGAGATATAAATAAGAGGTGTTAAGCCAACTTTCGTTGCATGGTTTCGTAGGTACAGCCACGGGAATAATCATTAACACCGGTGACCGCACCATCATCGGCTGCATTGCCAGCTTGGCTTCCGGAGTGGGCAACGAGAAGACACCCATTGCCATTGAGATTGAGCACTTTGTGGACATTATCGCGGGGCTGGCCATCTTCTTCGGAGCTACCTTCTTTGTTGTTGCTATGGTCATCGGCTACCCCTTCCTCAGAGCCATGGTCTTCTTTATGGCTATCGTAGTGGCGTACGTCCCAGAAGGTCTCTTGGCCACTGTCACTGTAAGAGGACTCAACATTCTCAAATACATATAAATATGAAATGAGCAATTGATAGGTGGGAGTGTGTAGGACATAAATATGAATACAGAGCACAGTTGATTTGAACCCTTGTCTTCTCTTCTCTTCTGCTAAAGTTTTATAGTGAGAGGTTCAACTATCTTTTTTGTTAAAAAAAGTTCAAAAAGTTGAGATTGTGCAACAGATTTCCTATTCAGCTCTGGTGTCACTGACACTCCTTCTCTGCCCCATCAGGTGTGTCTGTCTCTCACGGCCAAACGTCTTGCCAGAAAGAACTGTGTAGTGAAGAACCTTGAAGCTGTGGAGACCCTTGGATCCACTTCCGTCATCTGCTCCGACAAGACGGGAACCTTGACTCAAAACCGAATGACTGTGTCCCACTTGTGGTTTGACAATCAGATCCATACAGCTGACACCACTGAAGATCAGTCAGGTGACCATTCTAACCATTTAAATGATGGCAACATAGAAGTTGACGCTAGACATGGCTACCTGTAGGGCAAGGAGGTCTTTAAGTCTTGGGTTTGAGAAGACTCAACACTCTCATTCCAGCTCAGATTACACATGTTTGTTGACTTTGTAAAATTATGGGTTAGAAGTACATTTGTGGTCACCAAGGTACCCATCATGTACCTGGTGGGAGACCGGTAATGTGAGGAGGCTTCCGTGTCCTGCACCCCCTGGAGATGGGTACAGTGTGTGAAAGGACAGAAGGTAGCACGAGTGACACTGGAGAGACTGGACACCGTGCAGCAGAAGTCCTGGATCGAGTTGTCAGATGAGGCCAAGGTCAAACCGGGCGGGTAGCGTGGTAGCAGGATCAGGCAGCAGAAGGGTAATCGTGGAAACCAAGGGTCAAACCGGTCAGGCAGCAAGGTTCAGAATCGGTCAGCAGAGGCAAAGTCCGATAAACAGACCAGGGTCAAGGGCAGGCAGCAAACAGGAAGACTCAGGCAATCCGGGTCAAAAACTGGTCAAGCAATCCACAGAATGACAGGTATACAGGAAGCACTAGCTGAAGACCATCAGCACTGTGGTTAGGGCACGTCCATTTATATCGGCCAGTCTATTAGGGAGAGTGCATCACTTCCTATGCGTCGGTTACAAACCCATTTGTGGTCACTAATGTACCAATCACGTACCTGGTGGGAGAGCGGTAATGTGAGGAGGCTTCTCTTGTGCCCCGTGTCCGTCTTTGCGTGTACTTCCGGTTGCGCGTGCATGCGCACTAGAGTATGTTCTCTAGCAACACGGAATACAGGCCTATGCGCACGCGCAGAAGCCATCTTTGCCTTACAGTACCTTTAAATGATCATGTTTTTCACATGTTCTACGTTTCAGGACAAAGCTTTGACCAAACATCCGATACATGGAGAGCTCTGAGCAAGGTGGTCAGCCTTTGTAATCGTGCCTCTTTCAAGGGTGGACAGGACGGAGTACCCATACCCAAGGTAAGTAGTAATGAGCTGTTGGGTTTTAAACTCATCCTTCCAACTTCTATATTTGCCTACTTGGGCCATCCTTCCAACCTCTAAATTCGCATACGTGGACCATTATTTAGTCGGGATATATCAACGACATAGGCAGCCATTTTGAACTAATCAGATATTTATCCCGTCAGTTCATTAGTAACTCCTCATCAATTAGTGATCCCTCAAGTTACTTGTAAACTGCCAGAAGATTGATATGACATACAATATGGCCGCCTATTTTTAAGTGGTGACTTTATATTCAAGAAAACTCAATTTTCGAATTAAGACTGAACAATGTGTTTGATCTTCAGCGTATTGTGATTGGAGATGCCTCAGAGACCGCTCTGCTGAAATTCTCTGAGCTGACTGTTGGCAATGTCACGGAATACAGAGAGCGCTTCAAGAAAGCGACAGAGTTGCCCTTCAACTCAACCAACAAGTTTCAGGTGAGTGGACAATGTTCTGGCTATCCTTCTCTCCAGTGCATTGATCCCGATGCATTCGACTGTAATTTTTATGAACGTATGGTCATGACTCATAGGGATATTAACCTGATCCCTGCTGACGGGAAACCCAAAATGTTAATCAAAGGGACTAAAAAATATAGACATATCCTTCTAGGATAGCAGAGCGTACTGTATATAGCCACCTTTCTCAACCAAGGTGCCATGGCATGCTGTGCCTCCTGGCCTCCTCATGGGGTCCATAAAAATGTTATGGTAGTGGGACTGTGATGTGAAGGGGGGGGGCTACTGGTGTAAAAGGGGAACTCTAATGTGAAAGAGGGGGACTCTGATATAAAAGTGGGGCTTTTGATCTATAGGGGTTTTACTGATGCAAAGGGTGACTCTGATGTGAAGGGGTGGGGGAAATTTTGATTTGAAGGGGGCACTTCGATGTGAAGGGGAAACCCACTTGTTTGTTTGTGTGTTGTGCCATAGGGTCCACCTAAAATCATTTTAGACTGGGGAGCCTCAAGATTTTGCATACTTTTAAATAGGGATGCAGAGATACCGATACTAGTATTGGTGCCGATACCGAGTATTTGGGCGAGTACTCATACTTGCCCAAATTTCCTTCGATACCTTCCCCAATACCGGAACTTCTGGTCAGAGGAAGACTTCCTGTGATTAGGAAGCTGGGTGGCGAGTAATGACCCATCTCCCGGCTTCCTGATTTGCCGAACAGCCGGCTCCATGCTGATTTGCCGGGAAACCGGCTTCCCGCCCAATCAACATCAAGCTGGCCGAAGAGCCGCCTCCTTGCTGATTGGTGAGAAGCCGAACAGCTGGCTCGATGCTGATTGGCCAGGAAGCCGGCTTCCTGGCCAATCAGCATTGAGCCAGCTTCCCGACTAATCAGAATATCAATGCATCCCTACTTTTAAAGGGTGCTGCGACTAAAAAAAGGTTGAGAAACATTGGTAGAGAGTCATAGAATAAAGTCCCTATTCCTCCTAAACAACAAACATCTCCAAGAGGTTTTAGATGCAAACTCATACCTGACCTTTTGCTAGTTTTAGGTTATTTTGTAGCTTTTTTCACCAAACAGTGACTGATCTGTAGAAGATTATAGAACCAGGCCAGGTTAAAAATAGGGCTTGTGTAGATGGGGAAATACTTACATTTGAGATCAGTTTATCTGAGTTCCTTCTTAGGTTCTTTCGTCCTCCTCATGACCTGCCTTTGACCTGCTTCTAAACACTACAAAGTTGCTTCCAGCTGCTTTCCGACTCCCATTGACTTGTACAGTATGAAGATAAAAGCAGTTCTGACACGAACAGAAGTCCCATTATACAAACCCTTGTAGCTAAACCAAAATCATTTCCTCTCCAGTTGTCCATCCACGAGCTCCAAGACCCGCTGGACCTGCGTTATCTTCTTGTAATGAAGGGAGCTCCAGAACGTATTTTGGAAAGGTGTTCCACCATCATGATCAAAGGACAGGAGCTCCCTCTGGATGAGCAATGGCAGGAAGCTTTCCAGACTGCTTACATGGACCTTGGAGGACTGGGAGAGAGAGTGCTGGGTAAGCAAAGACGTAACTCTACCGTGAGAAGTCAGCATGACTGAGATAACCCTAAATGACAAAGAGGAACAACTGTGGAAGTTGACTATCAGCAATAGGAAAGTCTCTGCTTGATGACTATTTTCCAAACACCTCAGTCAGCTGTAGTGAAATGAAGGGTTTGCATTGTACGTGGTCCTTAGGTTCCTTCAACAGCTGACCTGAGCATAAGGAACAATCACTATTGATGATTCCAACCATCCCAGGCAGCTATCTCACAATGACCCAAGCTGCTATTGCATGTAAGGAACCTGCTGTGCCTCCTGGCCTCATCAGGGGTGCATCAGAATTTTGTGGTAGTGGGACTGTGATGTGAAGGGGGAATGAAGACTGATTTGAAGGGTGCTACTGATAAAAAAGGTGAACTCTAATGTGAAAGGGGAAGACTCTGATATGAAAGGGGGGCTACTGATGCAATGGGTGACTCTGACGTGAAAGGGTGGGGGAAATCTTGATGTGAAGGGGGCACTTTGATGTGAACGGAGAAACCCATGTGTTTGTTTATTTGTGCATGGGGTCCACCTAAAATCATTTTAGACTGGGGTGCCTCAAGATTTTGAATACTTTTAAAGGGTGCCGTGTGTCAAAAAAAGGTTGGGAAGCATTGCTACACATAAGCTAAAGTAGCCTCGCCACTAATTACAAGCTGAGGTGGGTCTTAGCCCAAGCCAAATTGCTCAACTCCAACACAACTAGCAGGGAGGGCTTCTCGGCCTTTTGGCTAAGATCAAGTGTAGTATCTGTTCTCAGAGGGGAACAGCATGGACCGTCCTGGGGCGGATGGTTGCCAAGTACTTCCTGAAGTGAAGGTGGGTGTTGAGGAGGCTCCTTTTAGAGGAGGGGAAGCTTCCTTCGTGCTAATACCTTCTGATGGGGACGGGTGCTGCTCCGCTGTTCTGGCCGGAGGGTTCAGGAGGCGCAGAGGTCCGTGGTGGTGTGCCCCCTGGGGGTGGTGTCCCAGGGTGTGCCAGAAAATCACTTGGGTGTGGGACCCCCCTGTGATTCACTGTAACTAGGTCACGGCACTTCTAGCATTATCTGCACTACACCTCTAAGGCAGGCCTTATGGCTAGCTTGGGGCAATATTTTTGCACTCCGGCTGCTAGGCTTCCTAGAGTTGTGCACTGGCACTTTATTTATTTTACACACTTTTTCGACTTCACAGAAGATGGAGGGTGGGGGTACCTTCGGGCCCTTCCTGATGTCGGGGGGGTTCTGTCGACTTTATAGGCTCCCCTGCCTCCCCCAACCCGGGGCCTCTCTTCGGGAGAGTCCCCACCTAGTACGTGGTAGACCTGTTGCGGCAGGTCCCAGAGGAGAGGGATCTGCCGGCCTTTGGGTAGGTGGACCTAAGTCGTCCTTGCCACTATCAGGAGTCTTGCTCCCCGGGGGGGGGGGTTCAGGAAATCGAGGCCCTTCCTCTTCGGAGGAGGTCCAAAGCACCCTTGTGCATTTTTTTTTTTAGTGTGCTGTGATTTCATGGGTCACTTTTTTTGTTCCCGGGGGTGAAGTTTGCGGCATCACGGACCTTAAAAAAAAACACCTTGCAGGGAGGACACGTTATGGGCAGGACTTGTGCTGTCTGGATCACGAGTAGGGTTGCCACCTGTGCAGGATTCACCCGGACTGTCCGGGTTTTGGATGCTGTGTCCGGGTTTTATGGCAGCTGAAACGTGGACACAAGATGTCAGGCAGACGGGGGCAACCAAAATTAAGATAGGGGCTACTGGCCCCCCACAGAAAATAGTCACGACTGTGATATTTAAATATGAATGGGCGGCGCTATTTACATATGAATAAGCCGCGACTCATTCTCCCCCAAAACATTTCCTGTGCGTTGCTAGAGTGTTCGGGTTTCACTGGAAGAAAAGGTGGCAACCCTAATCACGAGACTACCTGAACAGAGTTGCAAATCCTTTGGCAGGCAAAGTAATTTGCATATGTGCAATTAAACTGCAAAGTTAGCTACTTGCTTTAAAAGAAAGAAAAATGACTGTGAGAGTCCTGATAGCACAACGGGTCCATGGTCAGCCTTACTACCTATGCTCAGATAGCTCATTGAACAGCAGTACAGTTCAGCGGGCAGCTACGTAAAGCAGATACACATGGAGCACTATTCACTTTGATCAAAATTAAAAAGAGTTTACCCCCAGTAACAGTTAAAGGAGAACTATGAGGGGGGGGGGGGGGCTTTTCCCTCACCTCATAGTTCTAGCCGACCTGTGACAATGAGACTGTCACAGGTCGGCTCAGTAGATCGGGAGGTAAGCGAACACATACCGGCGTTCTCTCTCCTCTCAATCCTGTCACGGCTCTCTGCCGTGACAGGGGAGGGGCTGGATTCCCCCCTCCCCGCTCCAATCCTCCAGCGCTGACTGGCGGAACGGACGGGGGAGGGGACGGGTACAGCTGGCTCTGCCTCTAGATAGGCAGAGCGAGCTGTCAATCCTGCAGCTGGGCGGATCTCGACATCGATGTCGGGATCCGCTCTGGCTGCGGCGTCTCAGTATACTGAGCTTAGGGTGATGGGAGGACGCTAGTTTGTGTCCTCCCGTTACCCTAAGGAGAACTATGGGGAAAAGCCCTGACCCCATAGTTCTCCTTTAATATAGCAATGAGGAAGAGCGAGCATTGAAAGACGTTTTAATATTGCTCTGCCATGCATGAGCAGCCTGTGTAAACCAGGCACACCCTTTGCTTGGCTCCGAGGATTATATACAAAGAGCGCCAGAAAATGGTGCTCGCTGCTAAGCGGACGATGTCCAGAGAGGTCAGCGGTCACATCAGGCAAAATGACCCCCCACCCCCCGTAATTGATTATGGGTCCTTTAAGCCATAACAAATCAAAGTTATCAGCAGGAATAAACATGGACAGCAATGGGGGGGGGGGAGGATAGACAAGGCACCTGTATGCAATCATACACATGAAGCTGACTGGGCGTGCTCCTTTTATCTCTGAACAGCCCCCAAAATCCCATGTGGTATGATTCTGACCAGTCTTAAAGGTCCCCCTTACCTTAATGTATCGCTGCCATCCTGGATCTGTTTGAATCAACCAGCAAACAGCTCTCTGCATAAAGTCCCAGCATGCATATTCGGCAACTGCCAGGTGTGCGCGTTTAGTACCAGAGCCATAATTAAAGGGAAACTGCAATGGCTTGGGGTCCATTATTTTTCACTGTATCTTATAAGTAGGGTTGCCACCTGTCCCGGATTCACCTGGACCACCTGTCCCGGATCCACCATTCAATATAATTTGTATTTTAGGATTCTGCCACCTGTACCTGAGTGAGAAGGAGTACCCTCGAGGATTCAACTTCGACACTGAAGAAATGAACTTCCCCACCAGCGGCCTCTGCTTTGCCGGCCTCATCTCCATGATTGACCCTCCCAGGGCCACCGTACCCGACGCTGTCATGAAATGCCGAACTGCTGGAATCCGAGTAAGACATTGAGACAAAGGGGAAAAATTGGGGGGTAATTTATTTGGAGAGAAAATAAAATGGCGGTGCTGTCCATAGTGAATAAACTTGATGCCTTTGCAACCTAGGTCATCATGGTCACCGGAGATCATCCAATCACAGCCAAGGCCATCGCCGCCAGTGTGGGCATCATTTCTGAGGGCAGCGAGACAGTGGAGGACATTGCTGCTCGTTTACGCATTCCCGTGGAGCAGGTCAACAAACGGTAAGAGCAAATGGTGACATTGAGTTCCGGGTCTGTACTCCTGCTGTGCCCATTATGAGGAGCTCCCACCATCCCTGTGCTGAGTTCCCGGGTCTGTACACCTGCTGTGCCCATTATGAGGGGCTCCCACCATCCCTGTGCTGAGTTCCCGGGTCTGTACACCTGCTGTGCCCATTATGAGGGGCTCCCACCATCCCTGTGCTGAGTTCCCGGGTCTGTACACCTGCTGTGCCCACTATGAGGGGCTCCCACCATGTACTGAGTTCCCAGGTCTGTAACCCTGCTGTGCCAAATTAATGGGACTCCCACCATCCCCACTGGAAGTTTTATTTATTTTTTACCATGAAGAATATAACAGGAAAACCTGAAACTCCCAGGTAGATGAACAGAGTCTGGCAGGGAGATCTCACTGTTTGAGTATCCAAGACATACAAGAAGAGAGGGCTGACTCAGTCTCACAGGCTCTGCCTACAACTAGAATGTTACTTTTGGGTGGATTGATCCTTTAAGGGCTACTGATAGAATGCACACAAAAATCATCCTGATCCTTGTCTCTGCAGCGACGCTCGGGCTTGTGTCATCAATGGTGGACAGCTGAAGGACATGAGCAGTGAGGAGCTGGTAGAGGCTCTTAAGCTGCACCCCGAGATGGTCTTCGCTCGGACCTCTCCCCAGCAGAAACTCATCATCGTGGAAAGTTGTCAGAAGTTGGTAAGTCATCACAGCCCACAATTTGTATATTTGTTGTACCAATCGAAACGCAGATTGCCAGACCTCGCCCGGCAAGTTCAAATTTGTCTCTACTTCCAGGGAGCCATTGTGGCCGTGACGGGAGATGGTGTCAACGACTCCCCTGCCCTGAAAAAGGCGGACATTGGCGTTGCTATGGGGATTGCAGGGTCAGATGCTGCAAAGAACGCAGCGGACATGATCTTATTGGATGATAACTTCGCCTCCATCGTCACAGGAGTGGAACAAGGTAAGATGAGGATACAATTTATCCTTAGGTACATATGTTCCGAAAAGCAGAGCGCGGTGACACAGGAAGTCCTAAAGGCCAGTAAACCTTTGTTTGCAGAGTCAGTGTACCATTTGTATAGGACCCCCTAGTGTCTGTGTTTCCGTTTTCATGGACCCCTGGGTGTCACCATGCCATTGCTTGGGCCCTATAAATGCCAATGTGATATGGCTCTGGTAGTCTAAGTGCCATATTGGGATTGATCTGAAATTCCACCTTTACCTTGACAGTGTGCCCTTACTCTGCTTCTTCCCCCACACCCCAGGCATCTGTGTGCCCTTAGTCTGCTTCTTCCCCCACCCCCTAGGCATCTGTGTGCCCTTAGTCTGCTTCTTCCCCCACCCCCTAGGCATCTGTGTGCCCTTAGTCTGCTTCTTCCCCCACCCCCTAGGCATCTGTGTGCCCTTAGTCTGCTTCTTCCCCCACCCCCTAGGCATCTGTGTGCCCTTAGTCTGCTTCTTCCCCCACCCCCTAGGCATCTGTGTGCCCTTAGTCTGCTTCTTCCCCCACCCCCTAGGCATCTGTGTGCCCTTAGTCTGCTTCTTCCCCCACCCCCTAGGCATCTGTGTGCCCTTAGTCTGCTTCTTCCCCCACCCCCTAGGCATCTGTGTGCCCTTAGTCTGCTTCTTCCCCCACCCCCTAGGCATCTGTGTGCCCTTAGTCTGCTTCTTCCCCCACCCCCTAGGCATCTGTGTGCCCTTAGTCTGCTTCTTCCCCCACCCCCTAGGCATCTGTGTGCCCTTAGTCTGCTTCTTCCCCCACCCCCTAGGCATCTGTGTGCCCTTAGTCTGCTTCTTCCCCCACCCCCTAGGCATCTGTGTGCCCTTAGTCTGCTTCTTCCCCCACCCCCTAGGCATCTGTGTGCCCTTAGTCTGCTTCTTCCCCCACCCCCTAGGCATCTGTGTGCCCTTAGTCTGCTTCTTCCCCCACCCCCTAGGCATCTGTGTGCCCTTAGTCTGCTTCTTCCCCCACCCCCTAGGCATCTGTGTGCCCTTAGTCTGCTTCTTCCCCCACCCCCTAGGCATCTGTGTGCCCTTAGTCTGCCCCCCCCCATGCATCAGTGGACAATTGCATTGGGACCCCAAAGTGTTAGTGCATACTTACTCTAGCACCCCAAGTCTCAGTAGGTGATTACTCTAGAAATGTCAAGTGTCAAAGTGTATTAATGTTGGGACCGCAAGGGTCAGTCTGCGCTTACCCTGGGCCATCCAGGTGTCAATGTGCCATTGTTCCGAGATACCAAAGTGTTAGTGTACACCTTCTCTAGAACCTCAAGTGTCAGTAGATGATTGCTATGGAACGGGCAAGTGTCAGTGTGCATTTACTCTGGGACCCCAAGGGTCAGTCCGCCCTTACCCTGGGCCGCCCATGTGTCAGTGTGCCATTGCTCTCAAACCTGCAAGAATCAGTTACTTTGGGACCCCTATGGGGCATTGTGCCACCTACATTTCAGTGCGCCATTACTGTGGGACCCCAAAGTGTCAGCATACACTTACTCTAGAGCTGTAAGTGTCAATAGATGATGACTCTGAAAACCCCCAAGTGTGAGTATGCATTTACTCTGGGACCCTGAATTGCCCTGGAAACGACAAGCGTCAGTCTGCCATTGCGCTGAGACCTCCACATGTTAGGGTGTCATTGCTCTGGGACCCCCCAAGTGTCAGTCTGCCATTACTCTGAGATCTCCACATGTTAGGGTGTCATTGCTCTGGGACCCCCCAAGTGTCAGTCTGCCATTACTCTGAGATCTCCACATGTTAGGGTGTCATTGCTCTGGGACCCCCACATGTTAGAGAGTCATTACCTTGGCATCCCCAAGTGTCAGTCCCCTATTATTTTAAGATTTCCATGTATCACTGCCCCATTGCTCTGAGACCTCCTCTAATCCATCCTCCATCACTCTAGGACCTCCACATGTCCGATTATGAATCTTCTGAGACCTCCTCATGTTAGTGTGTCATTGCTTTGGGGCCCCCCAAGTGTCACTCTGCCTTTACTCTGAGACCTCCACATGTTAGGGTGTCATTGCTCTAGGACCCCCCAAGTGTCAGTCTGCCATTGCGCTGAGACCTCCACATGTTAGCGTGTCATTGCTTTGGGGACCCCCAAGTGTCAGTCTGCCATTACTCTGAGACCTCCACATGTTAGCATGTCATTGCTCTGGGGCCCCCCAAGTCTCAGTCTGCCATTACACTGAGACCTCCACATGTTAGAGTGCCATTACTTTGGCATCCCCAAGTGTCAGACCTCTATTATTTTAAGATTTCCATGTATCACTGCCCCATTGCTCTGAGACCTCCTCTAATCCAGCCTCCATCACTCTAAGACCGCCACATGTCCGATGTTGAATCTTCTCATACCTCTACATGTCATTGTACCATTGATCTGGGCCCCCCAAGTGTCAGTCCTCCATTGTTCCGAGACCTTAACGTGCTAGTTTACTGTCGCTCTGGGCTCCCCAAAAACACCAATGTATCATTAATCTGGGAGCCCCCCATCTCTGGTTTTGTGGCCCCCAAGTGTCATTCTTTTGTGCACAGAATTAAGTAAAACACATAAAACATTTTTTTGATTGGTTCCTCCAGGACGTCTGATCTTTGACAACCTGAAGAAGTCCATTGCCTACACTCTGACCAAGAACATTCCAGAACTGGCCCCCTATCTCATCTATATCACGGCCAGCGTCCCTCTACCCCTGGGCTGCATCACCATCCTCTTCATTGAGCTGTGTACTGATATTGTGAGTATTCTCTACAATCCCCGGACATATGTCGGCACACACAGGACTATAATCTGTAAAGACCCGGACTAAGAAGGATGGAGCTAGGCGTGCTTTGTCAGCACAGGAAGGGTTACAGGCATGGAATAGTCTCAGGTTAGCTGGGGGGCTGCTCGATAACAGTAGATGATGTGAGCATCACTTGCCACAACCTGGTCCATGTAGAGGTGACATAATAAGGACCCCACAATGTATGTAGGGGGGAGCAGACAGATTGTCTGTTGGTTACAAAGAAATTAGACAAAAATGAAAAGAACAGAGGGGCGCTACAGCCCAACATCTCTGACAGATAACGTAATTGTGTACAGCACAGCAGCCAATTACTGGGCTTCACTCAGCCAGTGGTGCCTGCTGGGAGAGTGTACATATATGGGTGGGAGCTGCCATGTGCTCTCTCTCGCCGGGACCAGCCATGGATTAGGGCTGGGGTCCTGTTCAGCCTGCCCCCCCCGGTTAGGCCGAGGCCTGGGGGTGGGCAGTGGCTGATGTGGGGGGAAAAGGTTTCCCTGAGGCCTGCAACATGGAGGAGGCCTGAGAGATGAGAAGAGGAAGAGGACCAGGATCAGTGCGGGCTCTTGAAGTGCCCTGGAACTATGTGGGCTTCAGAGCGTGGTCGGTGCATTTCCTGTGATTGAGGATCTGCATCCATCTGGACTGTATAGTACAGTGGTGGCGAACCTTGGCACTCCGGCTGTTTTGGAACTACGAGTCCCATGAGGCGTTGCAAGGCTCTGACAGCCACAGACATGACCCCCAGAGGCAGATGCATGTTGGGATTTGTAGTTTTGGCACAGCTGGAGTGCCAAGGTTCGCCACCACTGGTATAGTACATCAGGGGCTATCTGATGTGGTCAAGGGGACCTGCCTTGCTACTTTCACAAGATCCGGTGAGTCTGGAGCTGATGATTTTTACCCCGAGACACATAGAACCCCCTATGCCCTCTCTCCCTAAGAAGATGTTCAATAAAACGTTCAACTGGCATCATACTACTGAAGTGGACATCAATTTATGGGCACCAGTGGAGGGCGGTTAGTGCTAATGGGGCGCAGCTGGAAATCAACCCCCTAGACCGACTAGATGTGGACCGGGCAAACAGCGGCTCCCTGCGGGGAGTTATCGCTACACACACTCATCACCAACGATTGATTTATCTGTCAGAAATGTCGGGTAGTAGCGCTCCTCTGTTCTTTTCATTTTTGTCTATTTTGCATACAGGGTCCCTCCCCCTGTTTAAAGGAGACAGCACACCTACTACGGTTACCTTCACGAATCGCCCCACCAATAGTAGTGCGCTTAACTTATGATTGTCTTGTGTTACAAAGAAATGAGGCTCCATTCACAAAGCATTCAACACAAGGGTCAATATCTTTATCGTTGGTCATGTGACTATCATTTTCCAATCTTATTGGTCCCAGCAGAAAATAACTGTCACTTTTTGGAAAATAAGGCCTGGTTCACACCTGTACGTTTTGTAGAGCGTTCAACGCTCTATGAACGCTCTACAAAACGCTCAAACATGAAAATCCCATTGTTTTCTATGGGTATGGTTCACACCTTGCCGTATTTCAGCCCGTCTGAACGTGCTACAAAACGGCCTACGCCTGAAAAGGTACAGGAGCTTCTTTGCGGCGTTTTTGTCGCGCGTTTCCATTGGGATACAGCCAAGTAGCCCTCGGAAATCGCACAAATCGACAAATGCGCATACTGGATACGCCTAGGTGTGAACAGAGCCTAAGTCTCCTTATCCTAGTGCTGCCTTTGTGACTTGACCCCGTTGTCTGCTGGGAGATGACTTCTGAAGAGCATGTGACACATAACGCAATGAAAACTCGCTGTATCAGCGTCCGGCGAACACATTGGCAGGAAATGCCACCGAATGTTAAACTGGATTTTAGGGTTTGAAACACGATGAATAAATGGTAAAGGAAACGCATTGATATGCGCACACGACACACGCATGGTTGTTGGAAGAGCAGCAACGCGAATGAATTTTAAAAAACGCATGTGTGTCCATGTCCGCTGGGTGAGATGAAAGCATTTTATTTCCTCCTCCCTCTAGTTCCCCTCTGTGTCTCTGGCGTATGAGAGAGCCGAGAGTGACATCATGCATCTGAAACCGAGGAACCCGCGCCGCGACCGCCTGGTGAATGAGGCCCTGGCCGCCTACTCGTATTTCCAGATCGGTGAGTGGGAACAATAAACAGCCGACGTGAGACAAGATGGCTGCCATCTATTCATGAACTACAGGTGTCCCCACACAGCCG
This sequence comes from Nanorana parkeri, assembly GCF_000935625.1. Lineage (NCBI taxonomy): Eukaryota > Metazoa > Chordata > Amphibia > Anura > Dicroglossidae > Nanorana > Nanorana parkeri. Next base: position 258,390 of record NW_017307509.1, read on the forward strand.
CCAATCTGATCTTAGTGAATAGATAGGGGGTTCTAAACCTCCCCTACACTCACTAAAAACAGGTTTTTGGCCAGGCCGGAGATCTCAGGAACCTGAGGAGCCTCCAAATTATCACTAAGGGAACATAGAAGGTGGACTCGTCCAGTTTTAGGAGTGAGGAAGGGTCAAATGTCCGCCATGTTTTTTATTCAGGGAGGTTTCATAACAGGAAGTGAGGGGAAATCTCCTTAGTGTTCACACAGGCAGCAACAACAAAACTTACAGTCTCCAACCCTTTCACACTATATACAGTGTATATGTATATGTGTATATATATATATATATATATATAATAAAGAGAAAACATTTTGGCCAACATTACTTCACGCGGCATTGGTCAGGGTGGTAAAGTTAGCGTTTTGTCATTTTCTACCAGAAAATCCCGCGGCCTAGGCGCCATCGTTAGTGGTCACTAGAGGACGACTTGAACCGTTTGCTTCAACATGGCAGCGAATGTCCTCCACTTTTTGTGTATATATAAGACAGGTACACTTAACCATTTCCTCTCTCATAGCGTTTCCTCTCCCACGCAGGCGTCATTCAGTCATTCGCAGGATTCATGGACTATTTCACCGCCATGGCTCAGGAGGGATGGTTCCCGGCCTACTGCCTGGGCCTGCGCGCCCAATGGGAGGATCAGCACCTCCAGGACTTGGAAGACAGCTACGGGCAGCAATGGGTGAGGTGGAAGGCAGGCAGCTATAAAAGATGAATGCAGCTCTGTACTTATTAATATATCATTAAATGTATTATTTATAAATGCAAACAGTGAAAGTACCTGAAATCTTCCCGTGTCCCTTAACCCTTTTGATGCTGCTGATGTATAGCAATGGACCCCTGTTGGTTTTACAGTGGAAGTGATTGGGAGGCTTTACAACACTACAGGCTCAGAAATGCGCAGCCCCTGCCATGTTGCCCGGGCTTCAACACCCCCGCCCCCCCTTGTGGGCCCGGGGATCAGCATCAAGGTTCTGCAAAGAGAAGGAAGAGAGAACTGATCTCCACTCTGCTGAATGAACCTGGAAGCGACGATAATTTAGTCACTTCCGGGTTCTGAGCCGTCATTCCCCCGGCCAGAGAGGACGATCTGTGCTTGATCAGCTTCAATGGCCTTCTAACAGACACCTAATGTCTCCTTAAAGAGAAGGTCAAAAAACATACACACCCATCGCACTCCTGACGGGATAGAAAACCCAAACTATAGGGTGGGTGCTGAAATGACCGCAAAATAATTCCAAAAAAAGGTCTCAAGCACTCCAGCTCACATATTGTGAGCAATACTTCTAAGGCTATTAATCACAGTTAACTAAAAGCTGATCACCTGTAAAAAGCTTTAAAAGCCTCGCCTGTAGACAATTTCGGGTACCTTCGTTTTTAAAAGCTTGACATGTTTGGTATCCATTTAATTGGAGCACCCTCATCCCTCTTATGTTTTACTGAAAATTTTGGTTTGTATAAACAGTCGC
>NW_017307509.1:259956-269793 GCF_000935625.1 Nanorana parkeri
GAGAGAGAGAGAGGGATGGGGAGAGAGAGGGATGGGGGGGAGGGAGAGAGAGGGATGGGAGAGAGAGAGAGGGATGGGGAGAGAGAGAGGGATGGGGGGGAAGAGAGAGAGAGAATATATCACTCTAGTTTGCAAAAACACCCCTGGCAGCGAAAGGGTTAATGGGTAAGAAAGAAAACTTCTCTCTATATGGAGTTCGCCTTTAACGCTAACACGAAAGGAGCGAGACGCCATATTGCCGGAAGAAGAGGCCCAACTCAGACCACTGACGTTTTAACCCTTCACCTTCCAGACCTTTGGCCAGCGTCTCTACCAGCAGTACAACTGCTACACGGTCTTCTTCATCAGCATTGAAGTGTGTCAGATCTCCGATGTGCTCATCAGAAAAACGAGGCGTCTGTCCGTCTTCCAGCAAGGGTTATTCAGGTACGAGACATTCTTAGAGAGTTCTCCGACTTAGATCAGAGCCCTTAGAGTTGTTTAGGATACACGAAAAGTGACAGTTGTTTAGGACGCACATTGCTTTGGCAAACTAAATGACACCCAGTGATGGATTATATCACCTTTAAGTACGATTTAGAGCAGGGGTGGCCACACTCCGGCCCCCCAGCTGTGGCGGAACTAAAAATCCCATGAAGCACCTCTCTCCGGGAGTCATGTCTGTGAGAATCTTGCAAAGCCTCATGGGATTCGTAGTTCCACCACAGCTGGAGGGCCGCAGTTTGGCCATCCCTGATTTAGAGGTTTCCAGCTGCCTAAGAGCTATCATATTTTTCCGTCTGCAAGAACAAGAACTTCCTCAGCAACGCGGGGACACAGTTTCCCCGGCCAGAAACAGAATAACAATGCAAAACAAATAAATAAAATGGCAGCCTATTTGGTCAAGTCATTTATTTGGAGCACAGAGCCCCGAACCACCGTTTATCATCTCTGATCTAAACAAAACCAGACACCCCCCATGTGGTTCTACCTCCGAGTGAGAATGGTTTCCTGTTGCCGTCGGTGAACACCAATCCTTCCCCCGTGTTTTCTCCTAGGAACAAAGTTTTGGTGATCGCCATCGTCTTCCAGCTGTGCCTGGGTAACTTCCTCTGCTACTGCCCGGGGATGCCCAACATTTTCAACTTTATGCCCATCCGGTAAGGGATTCGGAGGTCCGCGGCTCCCCGTCATGTACAGGAAGATCCAATATTGTGACCTGACTTCTGTATGTCTTTTAGGTGGCAGTGGTGGTTTGTTCCTCTTCCATTTGGAATCCTGATTTTCGTGTATGATGAAATCCGGAAACTTGGAGTGCGCAGACATCCCGGAAGTGAGTACGGCCGGAAAGACCGAACATTGGAGTCCAACTGCAGCCCCAATTTTTTTTTTTTTTTGGGGGGGGGGGGGGATAGAGAGCAAAGGGTTCATTGAGCTTCCGCTGGGATGGATTTTGCCTGACTTCCTGTCTCAGTGGCCCTACCTTGGAATGCTATACTGCTTGTGGTCCCGTAGCCAGCCTGTGATATCACAGGCTGAGATACGCCCCCTCATGGCATGATCGATAGGCAAGAAGTGGCCGCACTAGTCTCGTCAGCAGAAGCAGCCGATCATCAGAAGCCACCGTCCCAACCGTTTGAAGCTCAGTAAAGTCGGTCACGTGACCGCCACTAAAGAGTCAGCAATGTCATTTTTTTAGGCAAATATTAATATGAATTGTTTAAAAGGAGCTGTGCAGGACGCCGGTGTTCTATCGAAAGCTCCAACCTGTCGAGCTCTCTGACTGGGCACGTCACATCCGGTGACTGCCAGTAGGAGATGTACAGCAGATGGAGCTAGTGCGCATGGACAGAAAATCTGTCTAACTATTGCCAGTGCGCCTGCGCGGCTCACAGCTCATCGGATTCTATAACCTAGTAACAAAGTTATATCTGTCCTAGGTTATGGAAGCCGATAGCTGCGCAGGCTCAGTGGCAACTGCGTTTGTAGAAAGAATCATGTGGCCGCGCAGACGCTGTAATATAATTTAACCTTTGACTAGGTTATAGAATCCGATGAGGCAATAGCCACTGCGTCCGTGCGGCTCATCGGCTTATATAACCTAGGACAAATATAACTGGAGTAGGTTATATAAGTGGATAGCCGCGCAGGCGCTGTGGCAATAGTTAAGACAGTTCGACAAGGATTTCCTGCGCATGCGCACTAGCTCCATCGGCTTTAGATCTCCTGGCAGTTACCGGATGAGACTTCACCAGTTGGAGAGCTCGACAAGTTGGAACTGTCGATAGAACACCGGTATGCTTTCACAGGGTTGACATACACTTTAAGGAGATAAAACTTACATCAACCAGCCCATCAATGTGGTACCACGTGATACTTTTGATTTAGCAAATAGATATTTATTTCCTATGCTCCTCAGCGCCAACTAGGGGTCATAATTTGGTATTACATGAGAAAGAAACATTCAAAAATACAGTGAACTCCCAGTTATCCGGCACCCACTGGGACAACTGTAGTTTCTGGTTTGCTTGAGAGTTACTAGTAACTCTCAAGCAACCATCAACCCCCCAGACCTTTGGCCGGCATATATTACCTGGGTCAGAAAAAGCAAAGAAGCTTCGAGATTTCTACCCCTTTACAGTACGGCTGTGACCGGTCACAGCCGTACTGCCCAGAGGCCATGCTCGTTCCAGAGCAGAGAGCGCATCTCTGTGCTATTATCCCAAGTGACGGGCCGGCCCAGGAGTGTTCCGTGGCAGGGCGTCACCTGCAGCGGGTACCGGGTGACAACCCTAGTTACGCCATTGCGCGCGTGCATAAAGTCACGCGTTGGTTCTTGCTGGCGGCCACCTTGGTGAACACCGGCAGAGAGGAGAGGACATTCACCCCGCAGGATAAGGTATGCCGCCAGATCTCCTCCTCTCTCGTGTAACTGTCAGGCTCTCGACTTTTCAGAGAGGGTGACACCAAATTGACTGTCAGTCCTTTTGGTGTCACCCCTCCAATGATGTCACCCGGGTGCAGGCCGCAACCTCCCCTAGTGACGCCACTGGGCCTACCCCTGTACTAGCGCTGCTGACGGGTGAAGTAATGGAAGCCTTTAGCTCTGGACAAGACGTTGGCAAGGATCACTGTACTTCCACCATTGCTACCCAGCCAGACCATGTGACTTCTGCATGGACAGCACGCATACCTGCAGATACTTCCGACATCATTGTGACCTTCTGCTTTCTCTCCACAGGCTGGTTCGACAAGGAGATGTACTATTAGACATTTTCCAGACCGCATCCTCTACACCCTCTGCAGATAAAGACACAGGAAGCCGGGCCCGTCTCGCGTGGAGCCCGTTCTGGATCTCTAACCGATGATTTTATTTCTGACTAGAGAACAAAAACGTCAAATCTCCATACAGCGAGAGATCCGGGGCGAGGGTTTCAGAAGCGGCACGGCCTGTGATGCTGCAGCCCCCATCTGTCTTATAAAGAGGCGCCCGGCGCTGGCATAAGGGTGGCAGGCAATCAGTCACCCATCGTAAATGGTAACCCCCCCCTCCTCTATTCTGCTTACCCCGTCTATCGCCCCCTACAGGAAAGAAGGGGGAGGAGAGAAGTTATATTTCAAGTGACATCACTGCGCTGTATTATTGATGTTACAACTTATTCAAATAAATTATTATTACAAAATCTCTGGTCTGTTTCTTGTTAAACTGAAATGTCAAAATTGGTGGTTCTTTTTTTTTATATATGCACCAGGTGATCCTGCCAGTGACACACTTCCTGTCCCAGGGTGACAACGCTCACTCACTGCACTGTATCCGTGGAGGATACAGTACATGTACAGTATGACAGTACAATAGGAAGTATCCTGCCTTCATAGTACAGGTCTACAGAACATCTCCCCCCCCCCTTCTCCTCATCTCCATAACCTGGATGGGAAATGTTCTGTAGTCCACAGAAGTGAACTGGGCAGGGTGGATAACACTCGGGATTTCAGTGCAAAAGAACGAGAGCACAGGAAGTTAGGGAAAGAAAAAAAAAGGAGGAAGTAGCACACAGAGGCCATCCCTGACCTTGACAGTGGTAGAATGTCAGCACGACGGCAGCAAGTTCACAGTGCTAGACTGAGAGCACTGCACGCTAAAGCCATGCCCTGATTAGCTTAACTCTGAGCAAAAACTTTTCTTTAAAATATTTTACTTAATAGCCACAAAGGATAGAAAGTAACTTTGTGTGCACAAAATGCATCACTGTGCTGTACATAGCGTGTAGAGAGAGCAGCAGTGAGCGGTCTTTATTACAGGAGGGGGCGGAGACATGACCAGTCACCTTACACAAGGAGAGAGAGCAGCAGTGAGCAGTCTTTATTACAGGAGGGGGCGGAGACAAGACCAGTCACCCTGCACAAGGAGAGAGAGCAGCAGTGAGCGGTCTTTATTACAGGTGGGGGCGGAGACATGACCATTGAAAAATTGGGAGAAATGTCCCCTGGTGTAGCGCTAGCACTGAGGTGACATGACCAGTCACCTTACACAAGGAGAGAAAGCAGAAGTGAGCAGTCTTTATTACAGGAGGGGCGGAGACAAGACCAGTCACCCTGCACAAGGAGAGAGAGCAGCAGTGACCGGTCTTTATTACAGGACGCTCCGAGTCTCGCACAGGATTATTGCACAGATCTGGAAGAAATACACAAAGCTCACCAAGATAAAGAAGACTGCACATGGTTCTCGCATTTAGGGAATATTATCTTATCCTGGAGTTCAGCTTTAAGGTGTTGACCCGCTCTCTTCCAGTCTGCTGTGCTGGGGAATAACTGAAGTTTATATAAAGACAGATTCAGGCAAATATAAAAAAATATACATTTGATGATTTTTAGAAATGCAGAAATGACCAAAATTGTGTATTTTCTATCTGCAACTTAAGCTTCCATCCTCCCACACAAGTCACCTCACAAATAACAGGCACAGATAAATGGTCCGCGTGTATTTTATTATATAAAGTATTTTTTCTTCGCAAATTAATTTAAAAACAGAATACGTCTAAAGTTCCTTGGCGTCCGCCGCCTTCCCAGAACAAGGAGAGGACGCCGCAACCTCCGATGGTCAACGTTAGCTTATTCTGCGGCCGCCTCAGTTGCTGTGGACGAGGCTGACGAAGAGGGTGAGGCAGCTTAGGGACAGGAGGCCGGTGACCACGGCTTTCAGGAGGAGAGCAGTCCAGCTGCCCAGCAGGAAGATGTGGACAAAGCAGCTGCAAGGAGACAACACGGATACAAAGTGTCAGCGCAGATTCAATGCTGCTGCAGGGAAACTTTCAACTACATCCTATCGGAGAAACGTCTTATTATTAGCGATACACTGATATCGGTTTCTCGGTATCGTGTACAAGTACCGATACTTTGCTTTCAGTACTCGCCGATACCGCTGCTTCCGCTGGGATGGAGCCAGCTTCCCGGGCAAACAGGAAGCCGGGCGGCAGGTAATGACATGCCGCCCCGCAAGTCGACTCCATGTTGTTTGGCTGGCTCGTTTGTGATAGGCCGGGATACCAGCTTCCTAGCCAATCAGCATGGAGCCGGCCAATCAGGAAGCAGAGGGTGGGTCCTCTGTCCTGCTGCACGCAATTACAGCATCACCAGTCCCTCCCGGGAGCAGGTCTGTGCACGCTCTTGTGAATGAACCCCCGAATCTGACAGATAATCTTCTGCATTGTACTAAGTGGTTGCATTAGTTTTCTTTTTTTGTCCTTTATTTTCACCTGGTGACCCACTTCCTGTCCTACAATGACAACGCTCACTGTATCTGTACAGGAGAGGTGGTATCGCCCTAGAGCAATTCCCCCCTCTCTAGATTAAAGAGAGTGGGTTCTGTAGTCCACAGAGATAGCTGGGACCAATGCTAACTTATAAGCCTGGCAAACAGGAAGTTATCAGCTCACTAGATTTCTGGCAGAATCAATAGGTCCACTTATTGAACCTACATTACAAAATACTTTCAATTGGACATTAAAACAAACCAAAAGAGGAGCAAATCAGGACTGCAACAACTAATCGAGTAAATCGATGATGAGAATAGTTGGCAACTATTCTCATCATCGATTGGTTGAGGGGGGGTAGAAAATTGTTAGCTGCAGCCTTAGGCTAGGCACACACCTTACAACCATCGCAAGACTTTTGTCTTGCGATGGTTGTAAGGTACTTAAAAAAAACGTACGATCTGCCCATGTTGCATAGGCAGATCGTACTTGTGATGATCGCAAGCCACGCCCCCTGAGGGGCGGGCTTCCGATGACCGCAATGCCGAACGGGCAGTGTGCGCTTGCGCACACCGGCACGTACGGCTGTTATCGTACGGACATGCCACAAACCCGCTGAACATCGTACGATGCTCGGCGGGTTTTCGAACATGTCCGTAAGTTTAAAGTCGTGCGACCTTACAGTAGTAGAGGTCGCACGGCTTCCACACACCTTACGATCATCGTACAATCGCGGGATTTCCCGCCATTATCGTAAGGTGTGTGGGGACCTTTAGACCAAATAAGAGAAGTTCACTGTTAGGATTTACACACAACCTTAAAAGATGGAATCGATGAATTGCTCAATTCAGATAATACTCACTCCATGAGGAAGGCTTTATACATGCTGAGTCCCAGGAGAACCGTTACGGGAAGACGGAAGTGAGTAGGGAGGTCGTACCGTGTCCACATCCAGACGAGAGCAGCTATAGCCATGTAATGAACCTGAGGACAGAGGAGAAGGTCGTTTACAAAGTGCAACCCGAGCGTCACATGACCATTCAACAGACGAGAAGCCGCAGAGCACAGAAGGAGAATAGACCGTACCAAGCTGATGTTGGAATCGATGCTCATTTGGATATATTTCCAGTCGAATTCAATTCCTCGAGCACCAACCCAGAGAGGTAGACACCTGAGACGGAAACAAAAGGGAGGCAACTTATATAGGACTGACTTGAATACATCTTCCTTGGATTACAGATACAGGCAGTGAGCTTAGAGAACGCACAAGGATGATTTTCTGCCTCTGAATATTGGCCTGGAAGCAATGTATCAGCAATAATATACCGAGTACTTACACATATAGCAGATACATTCTATGGCCAAAAGTATGTGGTCCCCCGTCGATAAAATGGAGTTCACGTGTTCCCAGTTGAGATGCACCGGTTTAAAACGGCACTTTTGGCAAAATGCCATCTTTCGGGTGAAATTGCGGTGCATGCCTAGTTTCTCTCCTCTTTACTGTGCGTTGTTCTTTGTCCCCTCTGACATAGCACAGCGTCTAGCAAGGAGGAGAAAAACTGTCAGGGGAGGCCCGAGTGGGGCGGGGAGGAGAGCGTTGCGAGCCGCAATGTCCCAGGAGGCCAGGCTCTCCTCCAGCACCGCCCCCCCCTCTGACCGATCAGGAGGGAGAGCGGTGTGGGGGCGGAGACAGCAGTGAGCCGTCATAGGTGCCTGAGCCGGAGGTGAGTGTGTGGAGTCAGCTGTCAAAATAGACCAAGTCTCTCCTCCTGCACCGCCGGCTCAGCCTCCTGTGAAAGCCGATCCAGGATGGTAAATGGTCCAAGTAATCAGTGCTTGTAAATAACTGGACATAGTATGAGTTACTATGTACCAGTTATGAATGAATAGGAAGTGATCTACATCACTTCCTGTTCATTCATAATTATTTCATAATTCATTCAAATGAGTGTACATAGTAACTCACACTATATCCACTATGTATGAATGAACAGGAACACTCAGCATAGAGGATTCCTGATCATTTATAACAGACGCTGCAGAAAAAGAGATTGAGGACTCTGTGTCTCTGAGGACTTTGTGTCCTCAATCTCTTTTTCTATTTTAAAAGAGAAATATCAGGGGTGTTTAGACCCCCCAATATTTCCCCCTAACAGTAAAGCGAAAAAATAAAAATATTTAATAAAAATAAATAAGGATGCAGCACTGTGCAACCTATCACCAGCAACCCTCCCCTCCACCTGCGAGTTGCACTGGCCTGCTCACAGTATGATTGGCTAGCGTGTGCGTTTGGGGAGGAGCATGGGCAAGGGGAATCTCTGCCAACTCTAGAAGGACCATGTGGGGAAACATAATCAATGGAGCTGAGCTAGGGTGTGCATGCAGGAGGCAGGAAAGACAAGAACGGAGGGCTGGGAGCTATTACGGGGCTTTTAAACACTGTAGATTTTGTGGGCGGAGCCATCTCTCAAGCAAACCATCCTGACTTAGGAATATCAGTAGTCTCCAAACCTTTGTCCATATAATGTATAATACTTTGAGACCAAAAAAATCAAACTGAAAAGTTACACCAAATATATTTACTCTGAACCCCCAACCATGAGATTTAGATTCCACATCGCTAGAATGACATATGGAATGTTGGGTTGCTACCGGCAATTCTTACTAGAGGCTTCCATACCAGGCTCAGCGTGGCCTCATATCTCAGAGGACTCATCAATAATCATTAATGACGAGAAAGAAGAGACGTCGTACAATCCTCACCTAGACATGACCAGCTCCGCTGTCGCCCATCCCATGGCTGCCACCATTATTTTGTACTCTCCCTTCCCAGCATTCCTGGACATCACCAAATGCAGCCCCAAGAGGTCCGCCAGGTCAACCGTGGCCTTCATAAACTCCTAGGAGGAGAGAAAACATTCAGGTCTGTCAGATATGTTGAGAGACTTTGGTATAAAAAAAAAAAAACAATGGGGGACATTTATGAAGGTGTGTGTTTATTAAAGGAGAAGTGTACTTCAATACAAAGAGCACCTATCCATTTTCCCCTTTAACCCAACCTAATCCAACCCCCCTCAACCTAATCCAACCCCCCTCAACCTAATCCAACCCCCCTCAACCTAATCCAACCCCCCTCAACCTAATCCAACCCCCCTCAACCTAATCCAACCCCCCTCAACCTAATCCAACCCCCCTCAACCTAATCCAACCCCCCTCAACCTAATCCAACCCCCCTCAACCTAATCCAACCCCCCTCAACCTAATCCAACCCCCCTCAACCTAATCCAACCCCCCTCAACCTAATCCAACCCCCCTCAACCTAATCCAACCCCCCTCAACCTAATCCAACCCCCCTCAACCTAATCCAACCCCCCTCAACCTAATCCAACCCCCCTCAACCTAATCCAACCCCCCTCAACCTAATCCAACCCCCCTCAACCTAATCCAACCCCCCTCAACCTAATCCAACCCCCCTCAACCTAATCCAACCCCCCTCAACCTAATCCAACCCCCCTCAACCTAATCCAACCCCCCTCAACCTAATCCAACCCAACCCATACTGGATATAAACAAACACCAGTGGCTGCAGCCTACCGATCTGTATGTATCTGTGGAGAGCCTTTAGATTGCCAGGTCATTACAGGGGGCAGCTCTGACACAGGGAAGCAAAGCCCTGCCACTACCAAGATGGCTGCCTCCACACAGAGACAGAGTGCAGAACACGGCATGATAAGTCAGTAATGGGGAAAAGATCAGCTGAGGAACACTGAAGGCAAGAATCATGACGAGTCCATTGCCGTCTGTTTTTTTACCTTCAACATGCATGAAGATCACTTCCATTGATATATTTTACATCTATATCTCGAAGTGTTAAACTGGCAATAGTCCACTTTCGTCGTTTATAACAAACCCCCCCTGCCCCCTCCCCCCCCCCCAAGGGAGGATGAACAGGGAGGATGAACAGGGAGGAGAGGTTCATCAACGGACCATCTTACCCCAATAAAGTCGTACGCTCCAACTGCTCCTTCCCATGTTGGGAAAAACGTTGCCAGGAAAAGCATCTGTAATAAGGGAGAACCATGAGAGGGGAGGGAGAGTCTATAGCAGT
>NW_017307509.1:270969-273759 GCF_000935625.1 Nanorana parkeri
ACTCCCTCCTACATAGGAACCACTCAGCTGATGTCCACTTACCTGTCATTCACCTACCAATCTATGGCTTTTATCCAATTTACATTTGTGAGTACCTTTTAACATTGATATTGATATTTGAATAAAATTTACCTGCACCAGGAAAGGCGCCCTCTTTTTGTGCTTTCTCTCCAGACTCCACAGTCCCCCTGGCTGAGGCACCTACTCGCCCGGCAGCCTCACCGGGCACCTACTCGCCCGGCACCTACTTGCCCGGCAGCCACACTGGGTACCTACACTCCTTGCAGCTACACCGCACACCTACAACCCCAGCAGCCACACCAGGCACCTCCATTCCTGGCAGCCATATTGCCCAATTCGACCTCCAACCCCAATCCTCCTGGCAGCCATACTTTACCTCCTCCTGGCAGCCATACTGCCTTCCCCTAGTGGACATACTGTGTCAGATTTGACCCCCCTCCCGTCAACCACATGGTACTACCGTAAGTACTCCTCACAGCCGCCATGATGTCCCCCTCTCCCCTCACCTTGCAAAGCTGCACACACAGATAGGTGGCCCCGGCCTGCACACATCTCCAGAAGGCGTTGTACTCGGACCTGTAATACACACAGTGTCAGTCAGTCAGTGACCCTCTCTCACCCACCCCAGGAGCCCGGTCACCCCTGTTCCACTCACAGTCCGCTGCACTTGTAGGTGATGAAATAAGGAAAATAGGCCAGGGCGAAACAATTTCCGAAATGAAAGAGCGTCATGGCGACCCGCAGTTGCAGCCCGTCCCGGCCACCGTAACCCTCCTGTCACCACAGGCACGATTACGCATGCGCCGTACGTCACGTGTTCCGTTCAGTCGACCCGGAGTATGCGCGTGCGCACTGGAGAACCACCTGTCAGCGGAGCCGAGAGAACGTCACGTGACTGGTCCATGGCTTGGAGCCGGTTGCCGGGCAACCCCGGCTGTCATGGAATCAGCCAATCCGGTCTGAGATCCCCAAGGATGCCGAGGATGCGCTAAAGCGAATCTGTCACCTCTCCTTACACCTCAAAAGGGCAATCTCCCTCCAAATATATGCCATATCTGATCAGCTGCATCTCATTTTATTTATGAACACACATCCACATCCATCCAGCTATGGGGGACATTAAAATGAAAGCTCCTCTGGTGCAGAGACTGATGTGACTGGCTCCGTGTTCTCTGTACAGCACTGCTGTATTTGTCAGAGCTATATAAATAATAATAGTGTGTGACCATGGTGGGGGCATTAGAGTGTAAGCTCCTCTGGTGCAGAGACTGAGGTGACTGGCTCAGTGTTCTCTGTACAGCACTGCGGTATATGCCAGCACTATATACATTTATAATAGTGTGTGACTGTAGGGGCGGACATTAGAGTGTAAGCTCCTCTGTACAAAGACTGATGTGACTGGATCAGTGTTCTCTGTACAGCGCTGCGGTATATGTCAGAGCTATATAAATGTATAATACTAGTGTGTGACTGTAGGGGGGGCATTAGAGTGTAAGCTCCTCTGGTGCAGAGACTGATGTGACTGGCTCAGTGTTCTCTGTAAAGCACTGCGGTATATGTCAGCACTATATACATTTATAATAGTGTGTGATTGTGGGGGGGGGACATTAGAGTGTAAGCTGCTCTGGTACAGAGACTGATGTGACTGGCTCAGTGTTGCCTATACAGCGCTGCGGTATATGTCAGAGCTATATAAATGTATAATAATAGTGGGTGACTGTGGGGGGGGGGGGGGGACATAAGAGTGTAAGCTCCTCCGTACAGACACTGATGTGACTGGTTCAGTGTTCTCTGTACAGCACATATGCCATAGCTATATAAATAATAGTAGTGTGTGACCATGGCGAGGACATTAGAGTGTTAGCTCCTCTGGTTCAGGCACAGGACGGTTAGGGTTATACGGGGCACAGTGAAATAATACACACAGAATTCACGTAGGCGACACATCAGTCGGGTTTATTTCTGATTAATTGATGAAAAACTTCCGCATCGAATTAAAATTGTGTACAGCGATGGTTAATATTGAACCGACTCATAACAGGAAAATAACTTTATTACTCCAGAACACAGAGACAGTTTTTTTTTGTAGTCTTTATCAGCCAAATGCAGAAACTTTGTAGAGAATGATCGGGAAACATCTAAATACCCTGAAGACTCCGAGATCGCAGGTCGGCTTTAGTTGGACGCGATGGTCTGCAAAACAAGAGAGAACAGGAAAGAGTTAATATGAATAGGTGACGGCCTGATCAGGTGACCACTGTGATTGGCTGTCACATGATCGGAAGCCCACCCTTCTGACCCGTGAGCATTTAGGGTGACGGAGGTCAGATATAAGACTGAAGGGAAGGACGGAGGTCAGATAGAAGGCTGAAGGGGAGGCTGGAGGTCAGATAGAAGACTGAAGGGAAGGACGGAGGTCAGAGAGAAGACTGAAGGGAAGGATGGAGGTCAGATAGAAGACTGATGGGGAGGCCTGAGATCAGATTTCATTACCATTATTTCCCTTACAATACATTGTCTCAGATTCCCTTTAATATACGCTGTTGGGTACTGACCGTGCTGATCCAGCTGTTATATTCAGAGACGCGGGTGAAGACGGAGGGCTTCTTGTAGTAGTTACATCCCAGAGATGATCCGAAGCTAACGACACCGTGAACCTCCCAGACGCCTTGTGCGTTCACACAGTTGAGGGGTCCTCCGGAGTCACCCTGATGGAAGAAAGTTTACATTTTAATACAGAGAGAAAGAAGACAATGGAAGTAGGACCCT
>NW_017307509.1:274151-276186 GCF_000935625.1 Nanorana parkeri
ATATATATATATATATATATATAGAGAGAGATGCACCGCTACCGGTTTTTCGGTATCAAGTACGAGTACCTATATTTTTTTTCCGGTACTCGCCGATACCGAAAGTCCCATCAAGGAATCCAGGTGGCGTGTAATGACTCATCGCCCGGCTTCCTGATTAGCTGGTAAGCCGGCTCCCTGCTCCCTCGAGGAAGCAGGGAGCCGACTTTCTTGCCAATCAGGAAGCCGGGGGGCGGTAATGACTCGCTGCCCAGCTGCCTGATTGGCCAGCTTCCCGACCAATCAGGAAACCGGGCGGGGAGTCATTAGCCACAACCCCCCCCAGCTCCAAACTCCCTCATCACCAGGTGACGAAGAAGCATGGAGCTGGCTTTCTGCTCAATCAGGCTTCCTGATTGGCCAGCTTCCCCACCAATCAGGAAGCCGGGAGGTGAGTCATTACAGGCCGCCCGGCTTCCTGATTGGCCGGGAAGCCGGCTCCCTCGTCACCACTTTTTTAAATTATGGATAGGTCATGGAAGGGTTAAATTATCTTTCCGGTTTTAATCACCTTGGGCATCCTATTGATCCTGGTGAGCACTGACACTGGGACAGGAAGTGATTGGAAATCCAATATGGTCCCCAGAATAGGAACAAGGGATATCTTCCAATGGGGACACCTGCAACAAATGTCAAAGTGGGGATTTCCCTTTATTTTAGAGAGATTTCCTCTTACATCCCGATGCTGATTTATTAAGCTGCAATTGCCTTAAGGGTAGTCTAAGGCGTGCCAAAGTGGACCCTCAACCAATATTATGTCATTTTAACATTTCTTAGGCCCTATTCGGTAATCCTTAAAGGAGAAGTGCGGGAAGAGTAGAAAATACTCTCCCCGCTGCTTAGAGGCGGCGTGGAACACTATGGCTGTCACATGCCAACTCCTCACTGATAGCTGAGCGATCATGTGACCGTTAATCGCTCAGTTCTTGGTCTCTTCTCCCAGCAGAGAGCGGTGACTGTCAGTCCACTTCTGCTTCTCCAGCACTCATTGAAAGGACAGACGAGGACGGGGCAGGCACAGCGCGCTCTGGCTCTAGAGAAGCAGAGCCAACTATAAATCAGGCATTCAGGCGGATCCCAATAATTTTGGGATCCGCCTGGGACTAGGGTTGCCACCTGTACGGGATTCACCCGGGTTTTGAATCCTGTGTCCAGGTTTCATGGCAGCTGAGACCCGGACACATGATGTCAGGCAGATAGGGGCAACCAAAATTAATATAGGGGCTACTGCCCCCCCCCCACTGAAAATAGTCTTGACTGTGATATTTACATATGAATGGGTGACACTATTTACATATGAATAAGCCGCAACTCATTCCCCCCAAAAAAATCTCTATGCGTCGCTAGAGTGTTCGGGTTTTGCTGAAAGAAAAGGTGGCAACCCTACCTGGGACAGCTCTGCACTGTCAGCAGTTTAGCATTAGCCCGCTATCTACTAACCTTGGGTCACAGGAACATATTAGCAAATGTCCTCCTGTGGCCCAAAGGAGAAGTAAAGCCACAAAACAGGTTTGACTTTACTTCTCCTTTAAGTGATACTGCGGCATGGGGAATGGGGGCCATTAGGTTTTCTCCGGCAGTACGTACATTGCAGGCTGACACTACGCCGTCTCCACCAGCGCAGATCATGTTGGTCTTCACGGTCCTTCCCCACCAGTCAGACAGGGAGCAGGTGTCAAAGTCCACAACCAGGAGAAGAGCTTGCTGCAAGGAATCTGCGCCGGGTCCGCCGGCTACAAATAAAAAATGCATCATATTAACATACATAAGTCTTTCTATTTATTGTTAAAGTGTTCCTGACTTTAGAAAGAATGATCGTACCCAGGGGCTAATGTATAATCGTTCCATCCAGCGTATAGCTGGGCGAATGCCATTCGCATGGCATTCCTATGCTCCTCACCTCCATTTAGTAGCAGTAGTGCTGTGTGAACGATATTTGTCCGGCTGTATAAAAGATTTAGAAATCTGCCCTCATGTAATCACCACCAATAAAAGG
>NW_017307509.1:276700-280322 GCF_000935625.1 Nanorana parkeri
TCCGCGGGCCGGTACATTGAGACCCCGGCATTTTTGCCGCTCCCTAGGAATCTGCCGCCCGAGGCAAACGCCGTGTTTGCCTCGCGGCAGATACGCCCCTGGCCGCCTGTCCAGGATTCACACGGACATTACGGGTTTTGAATGCTGTGCCGGGGTTCATGGCAGCAGAAGCCCGAACACAAGATGTCAGGCAGACGGGGGCAACCAAAATGAAGATTGGGGCTACTGGCCCCCCACTGAAAATAGTCTTGACTGTGATATTTACATATGAATGGGTGACACTATTTACATATGAATAAGCCGCAACTCATTCCCCCCAAAAAAATCTCTATGCGTCGCTAGAGTGTTCGGGTTTTGCTGAAAGAAAAGGTGGCAACCCTACCTGGGACAGCTCTGCACTGTCAGCAGTTTAGCATTAGCCCGCTATCTACTAACCTTGGGTCACAGGAACATATTAGCAAATGTCCTCCTGTGGCCCAAAGGAGAAGTAAAGCCACAAAACAGGTTTGACTTTACTTCTCCTTTAAGTGATACTGCGGCATGGGGAATGGGGGCCATTAGGTTTTCTCCGGCAGTACGTACATTGCAGGCTGACACTACGCCGTCTCCACCAGCGCAGATCATGTTGGTCTTCACGGTCCTTCCCCACCAGTCAGACAGGGAGCAGGTGTCAAAGTCCACAACCAGGAGAAGAGCTTGCTGCAAGGCATCTGCGCCGGGTCCGCCGGCTACAAATAAAAAATGCATCATATTAACATACATAAGTCTTTCTATTTATTGTTAAAGTGTTCCTGACTTTAGAAAGGATGATCGTACCCAGGGGCTAATGTATAATCGTTCCATCCAGCGTATAGCTGGGCGAATGCCATTCGCATTTCATTCCTAAGCCAAGGAGCATAAGAAACCCGCCACTAGATGGAGCCCGAGGAGCATAGGAAACCCGCCACTAGATGGAGATGAGGAGCATAGGAAACTCCCGCCACTAGATGGAGCCGAGGAGCATAGGAAACACCCGCCACTAGATGGAGCTGAGGAGCATAAGAAACCCGCCACTAGATGGAGCCGAGGAGAATAGGACATTACTGCTACTAGATGGAGCCGAGGAGCATAGGAAACTCCTGCCATTAGATGCAACCAGGGAACACAGGAATCTCCCGCCACTAAATGGAGCCGAGGAGCACAGGAAACTCCCGCCACTAGATGGAGCCGAGGAGCATAGGAAATTACTGTGCTCTTTGGCACCATCTAGTGGTGGGAATACCATGCAAACAGCATTCGCCCAGCTATACACTACAGTACTTGTTTTGGTTTTGTAGCTTGGAAGGCACCCACCTGGCAGCCAGTCAGCCAGCATTTCCCTAAGGAGAGACCAGCCTTCAGTCTATGGGATTTCCCATAGTACAAGGTCCCTTAAAGCTAAGCTGCACTTACTCTGGAGGTTTCCCCAGCCGGTGACGTAGCAGCCAACGTTGTGTCCAAGGATGACGTCGGGAGGGGGCAGGCAACCGGGCTGGATGACGTCGTTGGATTCTACGGGCTCTGCCAGCTTAATGAGAGAGATGTCATTCCTAGCGGATGCAAGGGAAAGTATTTACTATGGAAACCCACTATTTAAAGGACCGGTACATTTTAAATTAAGTTTAATATCATGAAAAGCAAGAGTGTTCACATGTGTGTAGAACTGGAGAAGCACACCCTCCCTCCTGATTGGACTGAAGTTTAATCTGCTTAACTTTTGCCTTCCCTGGTTTCCCCCTCCCCCCCCTTCCCTGCAGGAACTAACTGTCACTGCTTTTGAAAATAAGGATCCTTATCCTGTTATGTCTGCTTTGTGAATTGAGCTGTATATATATATATGTGTGTCCTGGTGAGAGGGTTCCCTCACTTTAAATAGAGTTTCTCTCACTTCCTGATGTCTTAAAGGGACCAAGACAGCAAATAAAAGACAGATACAGTACCCTTCCAAACTGTATCTAAAGCTAAAAATTAGGGATGCACCGATACCGTTTTTACCGTTTTCGAGGACAATTACCGATATTTTTTCCCGATACTCGCCGATACCGAATACCGATACCGGCAGGCCCATTAAGGAAGCCGGGCGGCTTGTAATGACTCGCCACCTGTCTCTTTGTTTAGCCAGGACGCATGTAGGGACTCGCCACCCGGCTTCCCAATTAGCAGGGAAGCCGTCTCCATGCTCCCTGGAGCATGAAGCCGGCTTTCTGGCCAATCCGGAAGGCGGGGCCCCGTGTAATAGCGCGTTGCCCGGCTTCCTGATTGCCCGGGAAGCCGGCTCAATGCTCCCCCGTCACATGTGATGAGGGAGCATGGAGTCGGCTTCCCACCCGATCAGATAGCCGGGCAGTATGTAATGACTCGCTGCCCGGCTTCCTGATACCGGAAATATCGGGCTAGGCATTGGAGCATTTGGGCGAGTTTGAGTACGGCACTGATGCCGATACTAGTTTCGGTATCGGTGCATCCCAAATAAAAAGTATCCTTTAAAAGCATTATCCGAGTATTGTCTGCGGCGTAGGAGGTTACCCGTTAGCCAGAAGGTTGGAGTTCCATCGGGGGTGGTTAATGAGCTTGGTGACGCTGATGGTCTTGACGTTGGGTTCGTTCTGTCTCAGGTTGTGTCTTCCGAGCTGGACTCTGTACACTCTGGAGGTGCTATAAGAAAACAAACGATTGGATACATTGTAATTATTATCTATGAATACAAGACCGCAGGGGCCGGGGTCACACTGCTGTACTGCGGTGGGGCGTGTTACATGCATTGGTACAATGCCGCTCCATTACTTCTGAATAGAACCCCAAGTCCCCTTCTCAGTGTATGTGTGTGCTGTATGTGTGTTGCACTCCTTGGGTGCCCTGACATGTAATAGGCAGACCATTCAAATGAAATTGCTGCCGTAACGAAACACACAACTAACGCGTTTTAACCCCGGTGCCCTAACTAGTCATGAATGCAATCTTTCATTGTGCAAAGCCACACCTTTAAAGTGCAGAAAAACGCATCAGAATGCTGCAAACTGATGGATGGTAAAATCCGATTGGTTGCAATGCTATACTCTCTCCTTATATCGTTCACCCCGACTTATTGGCCATACACTTTATCGGAGGGGACTTTCTGCTTATATCACTTTATTGGCCTCTGCTAATCCAAAATCATTACCAGAACAAAAGGTGAGTGGAAATCCTCCATTGGGGGCACCTGTTTTTGGGGACAACTGTCTAAAAGAGGAAATCCTCTCACTTTTGGGAGATTTCCTCTAACTTCCTGTTGCGCCACCGGGACAGGAAGTGATGAAAAATTTCCCCAATGGTACACATGCAACAAAAGTAAACTGGCAGAGGTTTTAACCCCTTCCCTACGCTATCTAAAACTATTTTTAAAAAACAGCCTTGGTTATACATATCCTTTAATCTGTTTTTTTTTCAATAGAAAGGAACATGCACAAAAGTGGCATTTAATTTAGTTTACTAAAAGCACATATGTTTACTTAGGGGCCTATTTATAGGAATTTGAATATAAATTTGCCCTATGAGTCTTTTTGAAAACAATGTCTGTGTGAATAGATGCAAATAACAAAAATTCTTTATTATTATTATTATTATA
>NW_017307509.1:280803-284165 GCF_000935625.1 Nanorana parkeri
TTAATAATATTATTATTTTTTATTATTTGTAATATTATTATATTTTCCTAATATTATTATTATTGTTATTATATTTTCTTCTCAGATTGAATGTATGTAATGTAATCCTGCATATTGGCCACTAGATGGAGCTGTGGCGCATCAGAGTTAAGTATTTCTTTCCTGTGCTCTTCAGCTCCATCTAGAGGCCAAAATACAGTATTGCCGTGTCAGATATCAGAAAAGTATTTCCTATGTTCCTCAGCTCCATCTACATCAGGGGCGTTCCGAGGAAGGGCGTCACCCGGAGCGGAGACCGGGTGACACCCCGCAGTGATGTCATTGCGCATGCGCATGATGTCAACACGCGCGTGTGCGATGATGTCATCGCGCAGGCGCGGTCATCTAATTGACGCGGTGATCTAATTAAGAGAGAGGAGGAACCGTTCACCCGGCGGGATGAGGTCCTCCTCTCTCCTGACACTGTCAGGCTCTCGGTGCATGACTCTCGGACCATCAGTCACCTGAAAGTCCTTTGAATTCACTTAAATTGTTTGCATTTTACATTTGAGGGCCAAATGCCTCACATACCTGATGCAGTGAGCTGCGGTCAACACCCATTCGCTGGAGATCAGAGATCCACCGCAGGTGTGGTACCATAATCCCCCCGAGGTGTACTGCAGTGACACCTGTTGGAAACATAAGTGCTCAGTGATATAAATAATACACATATGAGGAGAAAGACAGCAAAAATAAGCCATATACAGAGATTACTGGAACATAGAAAGAAACAAGAAAGCCCGACCTTATACATGACCTATGATCACACCAAAAATCAGACTTGCGATACCGTGCCCTTTATGTGCACTAATTTCCCAAGCTCCTCAGCTCCATCTAGTGGCCACTTTGTATTATTACAACACACAACATTCAAACTGGGAACATTTATATTAAGGACATTGGTTTTAAGAATTATTACTCCAAAATGAATGTTCGAAGATATTCACAGGGCCCTTGTTTATAAATAGACCCCCCTAAAATTCAGATTCAGCTCAGGACATCCAAATTCACAAAATTCAATTCAAATCTAACTCCATCCAAATTTCGGGATCAACGCTACTAACTGTGAACTTTTACACCTTTCTAGATACACATTATGTTAATATAGAAAGCAAAAAATTGTATCGTTTGTAGGGATGCACCGATACCGGTTTTTCGGTATCGAGTACGAATAACGATACCGGAAGTCCCATCAAGGAAGGTGGGCGGCATGTAAATATTCGCCACCCGTCTTCCCGAATATCAGCGAAGCCGTCTCCATGCACCGTCATCAGGTGACCAGGAAGCATGGAGCCGGCTTTCTGGCCAATCAGGAAGCCGGGCATCGTGTAATGACTCGTTGCCCGGCTTCTTGATTGGTCGAGAAGCTGGGCAATCAGGAAACCGGGCAACGAGTCATTACATGGCGCCCGGCTTCCTGATTGTCAGGGAAGCCGGCTTCATGCTCCCTCGTCACCAGGTGATGAGGGAAAAAAGCTGGCTTCCCGGCCAATCAGGAAGCCGGGCAGCATGTAATGACTCGCTGCCCGGCTTCCTGATACCGGAAGCTCAAGTATCGGGCTGGGCATCAGATCATTTGGGCGAGTACAAGTACTTGCCCAAATACTCGGCATCGGCACCGATACTAGTATCGGTATCGGTGCATCCCTAATGGTTTGTAATGTACAGGGGGGAAGATGTACCGGCTCATTACATAAACAGGATCTGCTTCCTGCTTAGTATTACTGGACAGTGATTTGGGTTTAATCTCTCCAATTAAAGTGTATGCAATGTAAAGCCAAAACATTTTTTTGGTGTTGGATGGAGTAGGGAAGGGCTGGGGAGATTTCCCTTCCCTTCCTGTGCCGAAGATGCAACAGGAAATGAGAGGAAATAAAAAAAAAATGAAGGAAGTTCTCTTCTTAGTTGTCCCCTCCCCTCCTGTTGTGATGCTATTTGTTACCTTTTTTGTTTTCCCCTCACTTAGCTGAGAATGGTCACCAGGACAAAAAGAGGGGCGGCTCTAGCCAAAGAGGACACCGCCAGCTTTAAAAACCTGACAGGAGTTCTAATCCCTCCCTGCTCCCCCCAAAACTGGCTATGGATACACCGTAGGCGAATATGTTTTGTAGCAAATGAAATGTAACAAACATTTGTACCTATTTCCTTTTATGACCCTCAAAGCCCCATTAATAGAATCCCTGGGTATGTATACAATGTGTAGATCCGCTGCTTACCTGCCAAGGCCAACTGTTTGGCACGGCGTCCACGCCGTTTACCACCCTCGATGCGGCTGGCTTGTAGGCGGGAACGCCACAGCCGTACGCTAAATCAAAGAATAAAGGCAAAAATCAGCCCCACAGGTAGCAACATGGTTACAGAGATGAGTGGTCCAGGTTGGTGGTGGAGTCATTGATGGGAAAACATTCAGGTCCGAGTCTGAATATAGGTGTGGAAGCAACTCGTACTGCAGTATACGACTCTGTGATATATATATATACTGCCATAACAGCCATAACATTAGAGTATGATCATCACCCACCTAATATTGAGTAGGTCCCCCTTTTCCTGACCTGATGAAGCATGGACTGCACTAGACCTCTGAAGGTATGATGTGGTATCTGGCTCTGAGCCATCAGTAGCAGATGCTTTAACGTGACACTAAACTCAGGAGTTAAACCTTAAAAATACATTCAAAGGACCCTTACTATGAACAACAATGTATCTTATTTGTGTATCACTCGACTGTAGAACCTCCAATCATCTCTGGATTGGTGCTGACACTGTCCTTCCTTCTGGTGGGGGGCTACTTGTGTTTCCCATGGTCCCTGCGTGTGTTGTAGTCACCGCTCCAAGTTCGCTCCCGAGATGGACTACAATCTCAATACAAATGAGTAAACTAAACGTGAGATTGTAGTCCATCCCGGGAGCGAGATTGGAGCGGTGACTACTTTACAACACACACAGGGACCATGGGGAAGAAAAGTAGCCCCCCTCCAGAAGGAAGGACAGTGTCAGCATGAAGTCAGAGATGATTGGAGGATCTACAGCCGAGTGATACACAAATAAGATACATTGTTGTTCAGAGTTAGGGTCCTTTGAATGTATTTTTAAGATTTAACTGCTGAGTTTAGTGTCACTTTAAGATAAGAGCAGATACGGTCTTCAGAATTGTGCGGTTGCACGGAAGCCAGAGACAATGCATTGGAAGCCTTATCACTTGAGGTGATTGGACATCACTAGTGGGACTTATCAAACCATAATCAAAAAAAACCCCAAGAGATAGAGAGGGGGGAGAGGGAGAGAGGGCAGAGAGGAGAGAGGGGGAGAAGGGAGAGAGGAGA
>NW_017307509.1:284216-315684 GCF_000935625.1 Nanorana parkeri
GAGAGAGGGGGATAAGGGGGAGAGAGAGAGGGGGATAAGGGAGAAAGAGAGGGGGAGAGAGAAAGATAAAGAGGGAGAGGGGGATAAGTGGGAGAGAGAGAGAATCATGCCTCCGTGTTCTGCATAGTATCAATAATGCAGCAAAAGTTCAGTAGGCACTCAAAGGTCTTCAGCAGGAGGAAATGATTAGAGTAGGTTTATTTTACTGCCCGCCTTTCTTGACTATATATACTATAATATGAAAAAATTATAGTTGTTTTACCCTTTTTTTTCATCCCTTGTTGCATTTCATCGCTGCTGACCTTCTAAACACTCTTTGCAGCCACTTCCTGTCTACATACACTCCAGCGATGGCTGCATGCCATTTCTCAGGCGGGTTTCCTGATGGAGACAACAGTGGACCCATGCCTGTGTAATGATTTTTAAACTGGGCACTTGTAGTCTCCATCGGAAGCCATATGACAGGGTGACAACGCACTTGAAGGTCCTAGTTCAGGCGTCTCCTGTTATAGGTGAATAATGATACACTGCTTTTGTGCCAGTCGAGAGACAGAGACAAAACATTGTGTCACCCTATAACAGGAGATGCCTGAACTAGGAGCTTCATTGGTGGCATGGCTGGGGATTATTTTAAAGACAATAATAAATATTATTGCAAATTTACAAATAATAAAATGACTTCTGAAATGACATTAACGTGTTAGGATTTACATCTATACCATGAATGAGATGTTCTTGCGGGGACTGTGGCTAGATGACAGAATGGTGGAACCCAGAACTAAAGGGATCTCCTCCACATCTATATGAAGCTAGTGGAAATTAAAATGTTGCTCTGTGTCGAAAATAGCAAATATGCAAGACATGCAGTGTAATAAAAAAAGAAAAAACTTTCATCTGTAACTATGAAGCCAGAAGCTGGTCAGACAAACCTCCCACAGCCAACAGCAACAAAGCAAGCAGGGAATCCATGTTCTTCAGTCAGAACTATCGGACTATCAGACCCGGAGGGGTATTTATTTAAAGTATTTCCATCGATCTGTTGACATGTGAAGTGCTAAATATACCGGTTATCTCCTCCTCAAAAAACATATTTATTTATTCTCACCGCCTGAAATATAGGTCAACTTTATCATAACCCTTTATCTACACTAAAAACAAAATAGCAACATTGCGATGACCTTGTACAATGTTTCTGTATTTTCCACCTGGTAAGAAGTGTAAAAGGCTGATGCAATTCTCGTAAGAAAGATCATTGCTGTTACAAAAACAAAAATAACTTGTAGCTTACAAAAGACTCCATAAGACGCAGGCACATTTTCCCCCTCCTTTTGGGGGGAAAAAAGTGCGTCTTATGGAGTGAAAAATACGGTATATATATATACATATATATATTTCCTGACACCAAACATGGCAGCATGCAAATGGGAGCGGAGCCATACCCATTCATATGCTGCCATATATTGGCGTTGGGAAAGGAAAATTACCGATAGGTAAGTATACAATTTTCCTGACACCAAACATGGCAGCATACACATGGGTATGGCTCCACCCTCATTCGTATGCTGCCATGTATTGGCGTTGGGAAAGGAAAATAACCGATAGGTAAGTATACAATTTTCCGTTTTCCTGACACCAAACATGGCAGCATGCAAATGGGAGCGGAGCCATACCCATTCATATGCTGCCATATATTGGCGTTGGGAAAGGAAAATAACCGATAGGTAAGTATACGATTTTCCGTTTTCCTGACACCAAACATGGCAGCATGCAAATGGGAGCGGAGCCATACCCATTCATATGCTGCCATATATTGGCGTTGGGAAAGGAAAATAACCGATAGGTAAGTATACGATTTTCCGTTTTCCTGACACCAAACATGGCAGCATGCAAATGGGAGCGGAGCCATACCCATTCATATGCTGCCATATATTGGCGTTGGGAAAGGAAAATTACCGATAGGTAAGTATACAATTTTCCGTTTTCCTGAAACCAAACATGGCAGCATACGAATGGTAGACATGTGCGATTCGTTTCGTTACGAATCAAAATTCGTACAAATTTTCCTGAAATTCCGAATTTCGGAAGCATCCGAATCCGAATTGCATTTTCCGAATTATATATCCGAAATACGAAATTCCGTTCCGAATTTCGGATCCGAATTTCTTTGAAATGGGAACTAATATTACCCCTGTAAATGAGGTTGAACAACATGACAAGATTTGTTTTAAAATCCGAAATACGGATCCACTGCTGCTGAGAGTTGCATTACAATACATACAGGCAGGAAATACGAAATTCCGTTATGGAATTTCGTTCCGTTACGAAAATCCGTTATATTCAGGGTAAAAAGCAATGTACATTTATTTTGTAGTTGATGGTAGTTTTTTTTAAAGTCCGAAATACGGAATTCGGAATACGGAATCCGTTAACAGAATTCGTATTTCAGATAAAAAAACAACTACCACATCGACTCCAATATTAACAAAGGTATTTTGCTTTTTAACGTCATCATAACGAATGTTCGTACAGTTACGAAACTATAACAGCCACTAATGAAATTTCGTATTTCGTACGAATCCGAATTGAGTTTTGTTCCGAAATACGAAATAACGGATTTTACGAAACGAAACAGAACAAATTTTTTGACGGCGCACAAGTCTAACGAATGGGTATGGCTCATGGGTATGGCTCCGCCCTCATTCGTATGCTGCCATGTATTGGCGTCGGGAAAGGAAAATTACTGATAGGTACGTATACAATTTTCTGTTTTCCTGACACCAAACATGGCAGAATACGAATGGGTTTGGCTCCGCCCTCATTCGTATGCTGCCATGTATTGGCGTCGGGAAAGGAAAATTACCGATAGGTAAGTATACAATTTTCCGTAGCTATTTGATATTTTACAGGTATTTGTAACACAATGTAGTATGTTTTATATAAATATGTATGTTTACAAAAATATTTTAAATTAATTTAGAATTTTCAATGAATATATTTTTATGTATTTTGTACTGAAAATAAAAAAGCTACCGTAATCTTGATCGACTTATTTTTTGTAATAAGGATGTGTGCTTACTTTATTAAAGGAGTTGTAAAGCCCCAGCATATCCTCTCCTGTTATGACATCCCCATTGTAATAGGAATATATACTAGGGCTGGTAATGATTAAAATGTTTGTGTTCGATTAATCAAAATTTTTTTAAATCGATCAATCGATTAATTTTGATTAATTATAACGCACCTACAGATCCAACTACATTGGCCTATACACATACAGCACAGCAATGAAGTAATAAAATGAACTAGGATCACACTAATCCGGCACGTTATTAATCTCACGTGCCCCACTCAATATGGCCGCCGCTTGAGCGGGGCAACTCAGAATAATAACGCGCTAAATTAGTGTGATCCTAGTTCATTTTCTTACTTCATTGCTGTGCTGTATGTGTATAGGCCAATGCCTTGGCTGGCGCTCGTGCAGAAAGTTTCTTGGGCAAACTCACCGGCCCAAGTGGTTCCGTCAGCTAACGAAGGGGGGAGGAGTCCGATGACCCTTCGTTAACCGTCACGGACATCAACGTCACCGGGTTCCTTCCCCAAGTGGCTACATCGGCTAACGAAGCCACTTGTGGAAGGAGTCCGGTGATGTTGATGTCCGTGACGTCACCGAATCGCCGACGGGACTCCCGGAAGCCGGCGGAGAGGTGAGTGTTCAAAATAATTTTAATCAATCAAAAAGTTTAACGATTAATCGAGAAATTAATCTTTAATTTCCACAGCCCTAATATATACTAGTTGATAATACAATCAAAGCTTATGGAAACTGCACTGATCAGCGCGGCAAAAATAGTGCAGGGAGCAGTTCGAGCAGAGGGGTGGTTCGGATTGCGCGGACCCGCACGGTTGCATGAACGGTCCAATCAGCCACGCAGCTGATTGGCTCCACGCAGCCGAACCGCCCCGGTGTGAACGGGATCTTGGTTTGTATTCGATAGTAGATTTGTAGATTCTGTATACTGTCTTTGTCTCCTTGAAAAAATAATTAAAGGAGAAGTATGAGGCGAGTGCTTTTCACTCACCTCATAGTTCTAGCCGACGTGTGACAATGAGACTGTCACAGGTCGGCTCAGTAGATCGGGAAGTGAGAGAACACATACCGACGTTCGCTCACTTCTCGATCCTTTCACGGCTCTCTGCCGTGACAGGGGAGGGGCTGGATTCCCCCCTCCCCGCTCCGATCCTCCAGCGCTGACTCGCGGAATGGACGGGGGAGGGGGCGGGTACAGCTGGCTCTGCCTCTAGATAGGCAGAGCCAGCTGTCACTCATGCAGCTGGGCGGATCTAGACATAATAGTCGGGATCCGCTTCAGCTGCAAGGTCTCCGTATACCGCGAGCTGTAGCTCGCGGTATACTGCGGCGTCTCAGTATACCGCTAGCTGGAGCTCGCGGTATACTGAGCCTAGGGTGACGGGAGGACGCTAGTTTGTGTCCTCCCATTACCCTAAGGAGAGCTATGGGGAAAAGCCCTGACCCCATAGTTCTCCTTTAAAACACTGGAAAAGGAAATAATGATTGAAGTCAGCACAGCGTCATCTTATTCAATAGGATGAGTGAAAATTTACTTAAAAACCAATCAGCTTAGTAAGTGAAATTAAGCCATGCTGACTTCAATCATCCAATCACATGTGAGCAAACATCCTGTTTTTTAAAAAAATTATTATTATTATCCTTGCATGTGATTGGGTATTTTTTTTGCAAAATTAATATTCACTTTGCTTCCTCTCGTTCACAAGATAAGTGAAAATTCACTTTGCAAAGTGTTCTGCTCTTTTTAGTAAATCAACTGAATAAAGATAAAGTAAAGCTGTGTGCTTTTTTCATTTCTTTAATCATCTCTTCTCCTTTTATTTAGGGCCGGTGCACACCTAGGCGATTTATGGCACGGTTTCAGTCGCGCGATATCGCACAAAACACAGATTCTCATTGAAGTCAATGGAGGCTGCTCACACCTTGGCGATTTGTAGCGTGACCGAAATCTCCTGTCGCGCAAAAAGGTGCAGGAGTTATTTTTGGGCGGTTGTCGCACGGTTTGGGTCCCATAGATATTTATATGCATTGAAAAACGCGCGACAATCGCGCAGCTTACAATGAACAGTTGCGCGATGGAAAAGGCGCAACAATCGCGCGAAAACAGCTCGGCATCTGAGTCGCCTAGGTGTGAACCTAGCCTTAGAGGGTACCAACATCAAGCAATTGGAACTTTACAGTGAACAGAGGTATTTGCAAAGGAAACTTTTTAAAAAACAATTTCAATGTTTATTTTTTTTATGATAGCGTATAATATGTGTACAATGTTAATGTTTAATTTTTTCTTTAAAGTTTTGCGCTAAACATTGAACCTTTATAATTATATAAAATGTTTCAAATTGATGCTTTAATTTAGTTTTTTGATAAATTCAAAGACTAATAAGCTGGAGTAGTGTAAACTGTATGTATAAGACGAATAAACTGGGATCAATTTTCTATTTATTTTTATTATTTAATTGAATGTGTCTTTTTTTCCACTTGATTATGTAACTTTGTAACTGAATACGTGATCATGTTAATATTATAGTCCTTTATATATGTATAAAAATAACCATTATTATATTATAATCATATACATTAATCGTTGAAAACACTTTGGGGTGTTTGGGATGACGTTCTATCATTTGGAAACATTCAAATAGATCATAGTTGTAAAGCTTGTGTCATTTATTTTTTTTAAATGAAGCTTTATGACACATATTAAACAATAATTTCCCCTATGTAGGATATATTATAATATAATATATATAATATTTATTTATATGTATAATATGTAAATAATAATCCTAAACTGGTAATATTGATATCCTCAAACACAAACAATTTAAACCAGAATTTTCTGTATTTGGAAGTACTCGCATCTCCGCTACCATCTATGCCAGGGATGGCCAAACTCCGGCCCTCCAGCTATGGTGAAACAACAAATCCCATGATGCACCTCTCTCCGGGAGTCATGTCTGTAGCTGTGAGAATCTTGCAAAGCCTCATGGGGTTTGTAGTTCCACAACAGCTGCAGGGCAGCAGTTTGGCCATCCCTGATCTATGCCATGTACTGCAGGCAAGCAACTGAATACACAACTGAGCAATACATCTTGGTCCAGGACCCTCCTCACCCTGTGATTGGATGATGAAGGTGCAGAAGGATCCTGAGGCCATCCCTTTGCTCTCTATACCTGAAGCATGTTTTCTCTGTTAGATGGAGAGCAATTTACAAAGCAGCAGAGCCCTTACAGGGGTGCCAGGTAAAAGCTGAGCCAATATGAAAAAGAACACTTAATTCAGTTTTGTGCTAATTAAATATAATTAAATGTATTTTTACATACAGCTAGCTTAAGTACCTGAATCGGTCTTGGTATGAACCCTTTGTCACCCGTGTAATGCAGCACTCAGAGAGGGAGAAGCAGAAATAGGAGCCAATGAGGACTCCCATGCAGAGCAAGGCAACAGGCTTGCTTTAATCCCCCTCTAGCCCGGCAGCATATTTGTACCTTTCCTTCACCTCCCCATCAGCACTGGAAGCCAAAGGAAATACCCGGTACTTCTAGGAATGGAGTGCATACGGCTCACCCCATGTAACAGCACTGGGTAATCAGCACCATCACATGGGGATTCCATATCCCTGTGCAAGCTCTGGCCCCAGCAAAGCAAAGTTGCTGGAGAGGGCTGCATTAAAGTACCCTACATGAGCAAAGCACAGGTTCTCTTTACAGAAGTAGCACTTTGGTGAGATCATTGTGCTGCTTCTTCATTGGCCAGTCACAGGCCGGGGTGGGTCTTGGAGTTTGTGCCCCCCAAGAGACGTGTGTGGTATGTGATGTCCTGTGCCCCACCTCCAGAATGGTGGCACACATGCCATGACAACAGGGGCAAGGGGGCGCAGCCAGGCCTGCCCTGGCTGCGCCCCTTCTCAGCTGCGCCTCACTCGCCCCATGGTAGCTACAGCCCTGATTTCGCGTCCCGCAGCTGCACGTAAACAAAGGGGCAAGATGGTTGTGCTGATGTCTTTGACCTTATATGGCCACTTGACCATATTAGGTTTGTGTCTGTGACACGGAAGGAGGTGCTCAGGTTCAAACCTTTCATGCCACTTAATCAGCTGCTGGTAGGGAATTCCCGGCCCACAGCTTGATGTAAGCAAAGGGGAGGGAGGCAGTGACATAATTGACCTTATATGGCTTCATGCCTATATTTGGTGATATTTGCCTAATATGGCTATGTGGCCATGTTATGTCAATTACATCAGTATAAGCATCCCGCCTCTTTATTTGCATGCAGCTGTGGGGCAAGAGGGTAGGGGAATGCCCATACCGCATCTGATTGGGTGGAACTGCCCTTGGCATTTCCTTGTTTGGAGGAGCTCAGGTTCTGAGTCCATCATCATCAAAGTCCACCATTTTCCCATACTTCTAGACAGGACCATAAATTCACGTAAGGCCACCGAGGCCTTCGCCTTGGAGCGGCAGGGAGTAGAGGGGCGGCACAGCTACTTGAGGTCCTGAGCTTGCTGGGGTTCCTCAGGCAGCTGTCTTTGATAGTGCTGGTCCGGTGGCGCATTGCCGCCTCCTCCTCCTTCCTGGCACCGACACAACACAGGACAGCCCCACATCCACCAGCACAGCCCTGGAGCCCGGCACAGGCCTGGATCCCACCCAATCAGCCCTAGATAGCCCAGCAGCCACATGCAGTGCCCTGGAGGGACCCACACGCATCCCTGGTGAGACCCAAAGCAGCCCTGGTGAGATCTGTACGCATCCCTGCTGAGACCCAAATGCATGCCTGCTGAGATCTACACACATCCCTGCTGGTTTGGCGGGGAGGGGTGCGCATTGAGGAACCTGGCCTTGTGGCACCAGAGAGAGTAAATCCGGCCCTGCTTGTAGTACAAATGCCATCATCTCCACACAATCAGGACACACTAATTGGTGTTTTTTAGATCTTTATTAAACATTATTATATGCTTTTTATAGTGCGTAGTTCAGGCCAAGGTCTTCTTGTATTGCCCTTAATTAGATGCGATAGTCTGAAATACAAAATAGAATGAGACAAATGTAAGACCAGTTCCATAACTGCACATGAATATACAATCCACTATCCCCATCAGTCCCATAGACACAAGAGAACGTGAGGAAATCTCTGCAAAGAGGGCAGAACCCCCTCTTCAGTTGTCACCAGAACAGGTGTCCCCATTGGAAGATTTCCCTTCTAATTCTGTTCAGGTGCCAACTAAAGGTTTGGATTACCCATCAGTGTCTATCCCGTGATAATGGTCACCAGAACAAATGGAGACGGTGACTCTCCCAGTGGTGACCTACACAGCAATAAAAATATGAGAGAGGGTCTAACCCATCTCTACTATCCTCTATCTAGAGATACACTACTTTAGGCGGGTTCACGTATATGTACGTCCTGAAGTCATGCAGCCATGGTTTTGGCATCATTTTAAAAAGCCAGCAATGGGCGTTCAGGCACAAGTGATCCGGTGGCTATATAGCCGTCTGATCATTTGTACTGAGCCGCAAAATGTACCTACCCTGGGCTGCGCTGTCCCTCGTGCGGGCCCGGGACCAGCACGGCA
Source organism: Nanorana parkeri (assembly GCF_000935625.1). Classification (NCBI taxonomy): domain Eukaryota; kingdom Metazoa; phylum Chordata; class Amphibia; order Anura; family Dicroglossidae; genus Nanorana; species Nanorana parkeri. Next base: position 292,880 of record NW_017307509.1, read on the forward strand.
GGTCTCCCCTTATCAAACGGAGGGAGATCAGCAAGCTTCTAGCCTCTGATCTCTCCTCCGATCACTGGACCCGGAAGTGATGTGTGTTACATCACTTCCGGTGTCACTGCTTAGAGCAAGGAGAAGAAGCTGGTGAAGCAGATCTCTGCTTCATCAGCTTCTTTGGGGTCCCTAGGTGACATTAGGGCTCTGAAAGACCCCTGATGTCTCCATAAAGAGGACCTGTGACATCATATTTGCTATTACATAGGGAGCTCGTTAGCCCCCTATGTAATAGCAATAAAGTAAAGTGTTAAAAAAAAAAAAAATATTAAAGCAACATATAAAAAAATGCAAAAATGTTTAATGTCTCCCCCACAAACACGCACATACAAACGCAGCAGTGTTGGATTCGCCTATGTGCAAAAGAAAAAAATTGCAACACACACGTTACATATTGCTGCGAATGTTGGAGTGAGAGTAACTCTAGAGCCATCAATCACTGCTTACACTAAACTGATGGGCAGTAAAAGCTTTCAAAGCGTCGCCTATGGCAAATTTAGGGTATTGTAGTTTTTGCGGTTTCAGGGACGCATGCAATTTTAAGGCTTGACATGTTTGGTATCTATTTACCCGGCGTGACCCCGCCTTTTATATTTGACCAACAAATTGGGTATTCTATTATGTTTCTGTGCACTAAATTTCATTTTAGTGTATTTTTTACTAAAAATACTGGTTTGATAAACATTTGCACCAAAACCGTGCAACATAAAAAATTGCAACTAGCATTTCTTTATTCTACAGGGCCTCGGCTTTCAGAAAATGTATCATTGTTAGGGGGTCTGAAGCTGTTTTCTAGCCAACATTTCAGATTTTATCATGTGTGCGCAAATAGTAATAAATTGCTCTGGACAGCGAGTGGTTAAAGCTGGCCATACACTTGGCAATTTTCAGTAATTTTCAAGTACTTGTCATCCATTGGGAATCGATTGCAAGTAATCGCCAGAAACTAACCAATCTGCCACCGATGAGTTCCAGAACTTGTTTAATTGTGACTGAGAAATAACTTTGGCCTCTTTGATTGGGTTCATTGAAATTCTAAATATTAACAGTCACCTATAAAGCCATCCACAACTCCGCCCCCGGATATATCTCAGACCTTGTCTCAAAGTATCACCCTAAACGTCCCCTCTACTCGAGTATATACGGTAATAATAATAATAATAATAATAATTGAAATGGATTTTCAATGGGAAATTACTATGGCAAAACTGATTGGATTTGTTCCTCTGCGTTCTATCGGGGGAATTTCGATCCCATATCTTTTTTATTCAATTGAAACCACCAGTGGATATCTTCAAACAGAACCCAAATTTTGTTTGTTTGATCAAAAATACCCAGAATAACCCTGTGAAGTGATTTTTGCCGTATAACTGAATAACCGTATCAGGTTGTGACGTCATGCGCTCACCGTGCTGATCCAGCTGTTGAAGTCAGAGGCGCGGGTGAAGACGGGGGGCTTCTTGTAGTAGTTACATCCAAGAGAAGATCCAAAACTGACGATACCGTGGACCTCATAGGCGCCTTGGGCATTCAGGCAGTTCAGGGGTCCTCCGGAGTCACCCTGAAAGACACAGGTCTCCTTAAAGGACATGTCCGCACTAGATTTTCATTGGTAAATATGTACATTGCATTACGCTGCTTTATTGCCCTTGAGAGTTAATAGCAATTTCAATAGGAGGTGTCAGCAATGGCGGCCTGCATGTTTTTCCTGACAGTTTTCTCTTCAGTGATTCTTGGAAACCCGACTAAGTGAAAGAGATTACATTCCCAAAGTCCCTTCTCCCACCTCCATGTTGGAGTCAATGAATCTTCTGAATCTTCTGTCCTCTTGATACAACTATTTCTAATTGTATGATTTTTATGTCTCTTTAAAACTCTAATAGATTGTAAGCTCTTCTACCTTCTGTCTTCTCCCTTATACCCTAATAGATTGTAAGCTCCTCTACCTTATTTATCCTCCCTTATACCCTAATAGAGTGTAAGCTCTTCTACCTTCTGTCTCCTCCCTCATATCCTAATAGAGTGTAAGCTCTTCTACCTTATTTATCCTCCCTTATACCCTAATAGAGTGTAAGCTCTTCTACCTTCTGTATCCTCCCTAATATCCTAATAGAGTGTAAGCTCCTCTACCTTCTGTATCCTCCCTCATATCGTAATAGAGTGTAAGCTCTTCTACCTCCTGTATCCTCCCTTATACCCTAATAGAGTGTAAGCTCTTCTGCCTTCTGTATCCTCCCTTATACCCTAATAGATTGTAAGCTCCTCTACCTTCTGTATCCTCCCTTATACCCTAATAGAGTGTAAGCTCTTCTGCCTTCTGTATCCTCCCTTATACCCTAATAGATTGTAAGCTCTTCCACCTTCTGTATCCTTCCTTATAGTTTAATAGAGGCTGAAGGCAGGGAGGGGTGACTGGCCTGTAATGCACCACTGCAGCAGAGTAAAGTCAGGCTGTCTGACAGGTACTGTATGTGTAAATCTCAGGACTGGATGGACAGACTTGCAAATCTTTGGCAGGCAAAACAGCTTTTGTATATGTATTTTGACTGTGTACTAACTGGAGTTCAGCTTTAAAGACAGCGGGCAACATACTCTGTAAAAGAATAAATAACATACATAACAGCTGGAGACAATTCCATCTCCTCCAGCACAGACCATGTTGGTGGCAACAGATCTGCCCCACCAGTCGGACTGAGAGCAGGTGGCGTAGTCAACCACAAGCAGAAAACCTTGCTGGAGCTTGTCTGGAGCAGGGCCATTAGCTAGAAGAAAATGAGGTTCATTATGAGTTCCAGGACCTGTGCAAGACCCCAGACACAGATACACCTCAGAGAGACACCCCGTGCAGATACACCCCCCAAAAAAAGAACACGCCCATTCTTCTAATGAGTTACATGCATATTGAAACTTATGGCACCTACACATTAGAGCACCCAGTTGTATTCACTGTCTACCCTCTACCAGATATCCATATACACAATCAATATTTTTTGTTGTTTTTGGTCTGTACCATATGTGAACTTACCACAAATTGGACCTTAGGACCTACCTATTGTTGTAAACAATTGTAATGATTTGGTTAGTTTGAACATCTCTCTTTGGACACTGAACAAATTCAGTGGTGTCCCCCCCCGTCTCTCTGTCTTACATAGTGAAGATGTAAATCCTAAATCTACTTTTTAGTATGTTTGGCTTCATGCCTTACTGTATACCCTGTAAACCTTTTAGAGTTGGGCTGAATATATGATAGACCTGAAATGTACCCCAACAGCCAACTGAAGGAGTGTGTATGTAAACCTGATGGGATCCTGCCAGTTGGCCATTGTGCTGCCTATCTAATAGACCTGATAAGTAACCCAACAGCCAACTGAAGGATTGTGTATGTAAACCTGATGGAGATCTTTCCAGTTGGCCATTGGGCTGCCTAAGGACCAGTTCACACCACATGCAGTTGTGATGCAACCCGTTTATTTTGACTGCTGCAGTCAAAATACATCCCAATGCTTTCCTATGGGCTTTCTTGTGCTTAATTCACACCATTGCAGTCCGTTCAGATGCAGTCAGAGTACTGCTTGTCCTACTTTACCTGCACAGACGCACGCAGTTGTGATGCAGTTGTAAATGATAAATGTAGACCTGATGTAAATGACAGACCTGATAGGTAACCCAACAGCCAGAAGGAACGCACACATAAAACCATTCAGGATCCTGCCAGTTGGCTATTGGGCTGCCTATCTAATAGACCTGATACGCAACCTAACAGCCAACTGAAGAAATGCACATGTAAACCTGTTGGAGATCCTGCCAGTTGATCATTGGGCTGCCTAACTGATAAACCTGATAGTTAACCCAACAGCCAACTGAAGATGCACACATGTAAACCTGTTGGAGATCCTGCGAGTTGGCCATTGAGCTTCCTATCTGATAGACCTGAAACGCTACCCAACAGCCAACTGAACAAGCACGCACATAAACCTGTTGGAGATCCTGCCAGTTGACCGTTGGGCTGCCTATCTGCTAGGCCTGATAGATAACACAACTGCCATCTAAAAGGAGCACGCACATAAACCCATCGGAGATCCTGCAAGTTGGCCATTGGGTTGCCTATCTGATAGACCCGATGGACAACCCAACAGTCACACACACAGCAGGCTGACAACCCTGCTGCTGATAATTGCGAGGCAGTGGTTTAGTGTTACCAGCCTACAACAAGAACCTGTTGTTGCAGGGAAGATCTCCAGGTAGGAAACTTATTAACAGATTCAGGCATATATTGAAGTATGATGTCAGATATACTAAGGATTACGTTGAGGGTTTGCTTACACTTTAAAGCTAAGAAGAAAGATCAGGCAAGGTGACCATAACCAATAAAACCTCTCACTTACTTTGAAGGTTTCCCCATCCAGTTACATAGCATCCAGTGTTGTGTTCTAGGATTTGGCCAGCAGCGGGCAGACAGGCAGGCTGGATGGTCTCACTGTATTGTACAGGTTCAGCTAACTTCAGCAGAGAAATGTCATTGCTTATAGAGAAACAATACAAAAAGGTAAGTGTAGGTTCTATGACTTGCCATCAAAGATATTTCATGTATTTAAGCTTTCGGAGCAATATTTAAAAGGAGAACTACGTGGTCAGGGCTTTTCCCCATAATTCTCCTAAGGGTCACGGGAGGACATAAACTAGCGTCCTCCCGTGACCCAAAGCTCAGTATATTGCGAGCTGCAGCTCGCTGTATACTGAGACCTGCCGCAGCCGGGACGGATCCGAACATTACTGTCGTGATCAACCCAGCTGCGTGAGTGACAGCTGGCTCTGCCTATCTAGAGACAGAACCAGCTGTACCCTCCCCTCCCCCGTCCATTCCGCCAGTCAGCGCTGGAGCGGGGAGGGTGGGAATCCCTGCATGGAGCCGTGAGTGGACTGGATCAGGGGGGGAATCACTGCAGGGACAGGATCGAGACATGAGTGAGCGACGATGTGTGTTCGCTCACTCCCCGATCTATTGAGCCGACGTGAGACAGTTTCATTGTCACACGTCGGCTAGAACTATGAGGTTGAGTGATTTTCACTCACCTCATAGTTCTCCTTTAATACCTTAACCTAACAAATAATCTATTTCTGATATACTCGGAATTTGGCTGGTAGGACGTGCCCATTACGGTTCCCTTAAACTCAAAAAAGTGAATATTAAAAGATAAGCTATTAAATATCATACAGTGAAAAATATATATGTGAAAAAAAAGACAAATATGTTTCTTTTTAACCCATATACAAAATATTAGTTATTTTTTCACTTACAAGTAGCACAGGGGCAACAATGTCTCACTTCATGTCCTATTAAAAAGACTTTAATACATATCATACGTTATTATAAAAGGAAGGAGAATGCAATTTCAATGTGACCTACCCGCCTGAAAGCCTGTTGGGGTTCCATCTCGGATGGTTAATGAGTTTGACAACGCTGATGGTTTTTTGACCCGTTTCCAGCTCGCGGAAGTTGTGTTTTCCCAACATCACTCTGTAGGTATTGGAAGAACTGGCGGGAAGCAAAGACAGGTTCAACTCCCGTGTTGTTGATTTGTTTTAAAATCCCTATTATTAGAATACTTTTGTCTATCGCAAAAAAAAACAACACAGATCTACGTATGAAGACACTAGGAGGGAAATGTATCAAATCTGGAGCAGTTGTGCACAGCAACCAATCAGCTTCTCTCTTCAGTTTGTTCAGTTAAGATTTGAAAATGAAAGGTGGATAACAAGTCTGTATAGAGCGTCTATCATCCAGGCAGATCTAAACATGTATCAGTATTTATGAGAGTGTATGCTCACTTGCTTCCAATATACTAATTATCAGCAGGCATCATCTTAAGGAATCCTAATAGGATCTGAATGGTCACATGCACTTTAGTGTATAAGATTTTGCTGTGTGTAAGTCTATGGGGGTGATTTACTAACCTAAACACACGCACGCACTAGGTGCGTGTGATTTTTACACAGCAAAAAGTATTTATCAACCAAAAAGTCTCTAAAAGCATATTTCCACTAATGCCATATATGGAAAAATCATGCACATGATGCATATATAATGCTGCTTCACAGTTTAGACAAAAATGGTTAGCTCATGCATTTACATTCCTGCATTCATCAACGCAAGCAACACAACGTAGAGCTAATTTACACAACATCACCTTGCAAGTCATGCTGGGCTTTGCACAACACACCTGCTGGGTGTGTACACATTACAAAGGTGTTTAGATTCCACCCATAGATAATGCTGGGAGGGAACACACTACAGAGGTGTATACATGTTCGTGGTGTGTTTATAAGGTTAGTAAATCAACCCCTATGAATCATACCGAATAAAAGGCTGGAAAGAAGAGATGGTCATGTCATCTCCACCATTTACCAACTTTGGGTTTCAGACTTCCCCTCCAGTGACCCCCTTTCATGTGTATGGTTTGCCTTTTTAACTACTTACCAGAGGTCTTTAGATCAGTAATGTGATGCCCAGGGTCCTCTTCAGATCTTCTCCAAGTGCTGGGCAGTCCTCAATGATGTAATCATGTCACTAGCACTCTCCACACAGAGCGGATCTCCGCACAGTGGGAGCATTTCTCTCTGGTGATGCTCCCTCAGGGGTGGGTCCGTATTGCCCTGCATTTACAGTATATCCGTAGTCTTCCAATGGGAACGACACTTGCCGTCATTCTGTCCAGAAGACTGGGGACATCTTGTGGTGGAGAAGAGGTACTGCTGGTAACAGCTCCAGACGGGAGGTAAGTATTGCAGCTAATGACTTTTTATTTTGTAAAAAAATAATATTAGCCCAAAGATGGGCTTTGAGTTCTGAGTGGTACTTGTGGACAGTACACACTGTGAATATTTCAGATATTTATACTTGAGGTCTAATACTATCTTAATTGGGCGGGCAGAATGAGAACAGGCATATAACAATAAATAATTATCCACCTACCTGATGCAGTGAGCGGCGGTCAGTACCCAGTTCTCGTTAAGGAGGCTTCCACCACAGGTATGATACCAATATCCATTATAGATGTATTGCAGTGACACCTGGGTTCCAGAAGAAGACAAATATAATTTATTATTACTCTCATTATTGCAGTGACATCTGTTTCTAAAATGAAGAGGACAAATACTGTAATCCCCTTTATTATTATGATGATGACAATGATGACAATGATGATGACATGTTGATCCAATGAGTTCAAATATATTTAAAACCCATTTTTTTTAATATTAGATAGAGACGGGAAGGGCTAAAACCCTCACTTCCTGTCCTGTAGGCACAACAGGAAGTAAGAGGATATCTCTTCAAAGTGAGAGAAATGCCTCTTAGATAACTGTCACTGTACCAAATGTCCCCACTGGCATATGTCTCTTCTACTCTTGTTCTGATGACAACCCAAAGTGTTGGATTTTCCCTCACTATGTCACCAGGACAAACTGAGAGGGTGAATCTCCCTAATGGGGGCACATACAGCAAACTGAAACCGGATGTCGTGTTAATTCCGTCAACTAATCATTTTTGTCATAGTTTTAGTCAACAACACTTTTTCAGTGACTAAAACTAAAGAAACCTTGGAGGACAGATAGCAGGACACTGGGAGGATCTTTCAAATGCTTGCTTTGTGTGCTCTGTTTAGCAATTAAAACTTGACACGTTTTGGATTTAGATACAATTTAAGAAGAATATGGAATATTATAGGGACTCACCTGCCATGGCCAGCTGTGTGGGACCACCTCCTCTCCGTTCACCACCCTCGCTACAGCAGGCGGGTAACTGGCAACGCCACAGCCGGAAGCTTGAAGACAAAATACAACATTCTATTTTTATTATACCCTATTTTAGACATGGTGATGTCATCACTGGGTCCCTGTGCTTCATGGCTGGTGGGAGGGGCCAGCAGGATGCTTCCCGAAAACATCACAGCACCCTGCCTCAAGAGCTCTCGGCCCTGATGCAAGCAGTGGGTTGGCTCTTGGGAGGAGTTATGCAAATATCGAAAATGCCTTGATGGGCAGGTGTCACTCTGGAGGAGTTGTCGTTCCTTGGCAGGGTACATTTCCATGCAGGCCACCCACATGTGATGCTGAGCCTCCATAAACTGAAACTTAATGAATGAAAGGGGCGTGGCCAGGGACTTTCAGGCTGAGGAGCAAAAAGTTATAAATGATGCTGGACCCCCTCCAGTCAGGAAATGAGGCGGGCTCTATCTGACTTGCGGCAGCTTCTAATGCACATTGAGATGCTGGACATCCGTCATCCAGGAAATGAGGCGGGCTCTATCTGACTTGCTGCAGGAAATGAGGCGGGCTCTATCTGACTTGCTGCAGGAAATGAGGCGGGCTCTATCTGACTTGCTGCAGGAAAGGAGGCGGGCTCTATCTGACTTGCTGCAGGAAAGGAGGCGGGCTCTATCTGACTTGCTGCAGGAAAGGAGGCGGGCTCTATCTGACTTGCTGCAGGAAATGAGGCGGGCTCTATCTGACTTGCTGCAGGAAAGAAGGCGGGCTCTATCTGACTTGCTGCAGGAAATGAGGCGGGCTCTATCTGACTTGCTGCAGGAAATGAGGCAGGCTCTATCTGACTTGCTGCAGCTTGTAATGCACATGGTAAGGAGCTCCCAGTGTGCAGTGAGATCAGAAGAATCCATTTCAGTCCAGGAGAGGAGCCGGTACAACTGTGCAAGACTGAAGGGGAGGCCGGAGGTCAAACATGGTGTCCTGTATCATCACTTACCTTCGGCAACCAGCAGCGCTAGACCTACAAAGAAAATCATGCTTGTGTGAAGTGCCCGCTGTGCGGGAGTCATATTTATATAGGGACCTTATCATCTTCATTTTTTTATTTATACAGCGATAAGTCTCTGGATAACTAGGGCTGGACACCATAGCTGGTCCCTTTCTCACAATAATATGTACAAAACAGATTAGGAGACCTTGAGCAAAAGAAAAAAAACGGCCACGTGAGGAACTACACAGAGAGAATGGTCATGGAGGACTGACAGTCTGTACAAAGATGGCAACACATACACGGCTTGTTTAAGGATAGAAAATCCATAAATGAATGCGGCTCTGTGTTCCTTCATACATCATTGAATGCAACTGGTGTCAGCATCTAAATCTGGCTCAGTATCAGCCTCTTGCAGTATGTGTACAGCAGAGCTCAGATTGCCTCTGGGGATCACTGTTTTGAAAATGCTTGCTGCCTGGATTTTTGGGCCACTGGTCCACAACAAGTATTATGATGAAAGACTTTGACCGCCCTGCACCTGCACTGTTTCTCTTTTAAAATTATATTTCATAATTATTAGGCTTAATTGTCACGATCTGGGATCAGGCTCGGAGTCCAGTAGCTGAAACAGCAGGCAAATTCGTAGTCAAACAGGCCGAGTTCGGTACACAAGCAGACTGTAGTAGTATAGGAGCAGGCAGAAGCGTAGTCAGAGATCAAGCCGAGGTCAGTAGCCAAAAGGTATCAGGTAGGAAGTGGAAGATGATGAGAGTAGTCGGTGATTCAGCAGCCAAAGATCCGTACACGGGTAGCAGTATGAGCGGATCACAGGAGGAGCAAGGAAGCACGATATTGGCAGGAGCACAATAATCTGGCAAACAGGAAGTGCAGAGGCGTGGCTTAAATAGGAAGTTCAAGGAAGGAGCAAGGAGTTCAGAGTTCAGCAGAAACTAGGTTTACCTGAGGATTACACATGAGATCAGGCAAGGAGCTATCCAAGGTTCTAAGGTGGTTCAGATCTGGTTCTTGAAATTAATTCCTGAATGCTCTTATCAGAAAATAAAAATCTTTGCTTCCATGGTTCAAAACTCTGTTATATCCTGTCTGGGCGTGGCAGCAAGTGATACAGACTTGTTTTAAAGAATTCAGAATTGCAACAGTGGATGCTGTGAACGGCGCATCTTTCCGTTAAAGCATGGTGTGGTGGGGAGTACTGTTTGTGTGTGTGTAAAAGATTAGCTTTGGTGTAACCCTGCCCCAGTGACAATCAATCTTAACATGTTGCTACTTCGATTGTTGCCCCCACAATCTGGAAACTATCAGTGCAGCATGTGGCTGAGAGTGCTATCATCACACCACTAACCACCAGTGCCTTGGGGGTAGGGTATTAATGTTACTACCACTGACCACCAGTGCTGGGGATTACTAATACTACCACTGACCACCAGTGCTGAGGGGTAAATGATACTACCACTGCCTACCAATGATGTATGGGTAAATGCCAATCAATTAGACACCAAACACCCCTTTGTGACAATGTCCGGCAAGCAAAGGGGACACATTAGACCTCCAAAGCAAAAGATCCATACATTGTTTTTGGTGTCTATCAGGTCTTAGTTTCATTCTGTATTATCATTTGTTGGTTGTCGGATTGTAAGACCTTGTCATAGGGTGATATTGCTCTAGTTCAAGGGTCACCAACCTGCGGCTCCGGAGCCGCATGTGGCTCTTTCATCCCTCTGCTGCGGCTCCCTGTCCAACATAATGTTGCTGATTAAAATGATTAGACAGGGCCGCTGTTCTATCAAAGTTTGTGACTAGGTTGGAATGTGTGACCGGTGACGTGTTCACACATTTCAATATAATCCCACCCAGTAAAAAAAGATATACATTGTGAGGATTAGCTCCAAATAGTAGCGCATAAAGGACGCATCCACTCGCTGTAATAATCATTCAAGGGCTTACTTGCCCACTTTTATTAAATGAAAGTCCACAAAACAGAACAATTACCCTCGCAGGGGTTCTTTAGCATCTCATGGTAGCACCTGCCCATCCAGCCTCCTGGCTTTGCATTGGCAGCACTGCTGCTCTGGCCTTAGACCTCAGGCCACTGTCTGTTCCTCCAGACAGCCTCAGTCATGTGCTAACCTGCACACTAGGGGTTCTTCCCCCCAAAAAAAAAAAAAATTCTTGATTGTCATCAGAACAGCAATAGATGGGAACTGTTTCAGTAAGGACACTCTCCTGCACACAATGTTTGCAGTGTGCCTCCAACCTGCTTTCCAGCCAGAGTGTACCATATACTAAGAGCCGGGCGAGGAGCTATGTAAGGGCCATACACATCTCCCCGCCCAGCTTTTAGCAACCTGGGGTGCTCTGACCGGCATCCCGTCCAGCTCCTGGCAACCAGTGATGTCCCGGTTGCCCGGAGCTGGGCAGGATACCCTGCCAGGTGGGGAGATGCAAAGCCTGCATCACCACTAGACCCCCACCCTCTGCCGTCTCAAGTGGCAAAAAGGCTAGGGGCACCAATCGATAGATAGATAGATAGAGAGAGAGAGAGAGAGAGAGAGAGAGAGAGAGAGAGAGAGATAGATAGATAGATAGATAGATAGATAGATAGATGATTCATAGATATGTTTATGTTTTTTAGATGGGGTAGCTGGTGTCAGATCTATCAAACTATACCCTACTGGGTACTTGACCACATACAGCCCTTTCATCTGCCCAGATAGCAAGAAATTGTGCTGCAAGTTTGAAAAATGTGGGAAACGGGTCCAAATGGCTCTTTGAGTGTTTAAGGTTGCTGACCCCTGGCCTAGTTGGAATAATTGGCTTTGAGGGAGTGTCCACTGGAGCTTAATAAGATACTTTAACATCACTTCAGCCCGCCCCCTCAGACCCTGTCATTGCTTGTGGTAATTCTATAACCACTAAAACATCCATGCAGGGGCGGTGCTAGGATTCTTGCCTACACAGGCAAGGTGCATTTTTAACTCCCTAATGGGGGTTAATGTTACAGCCACTGGCCACCATCGAAGGGAGGATTATTGTTGCCACTTATAACAGTGTTAGGGTTTTTGCCGCCAATGACACAGATGCTGGGGCTTGCTATTACCGCCAATGACACAGATGCTGGGCATTGCTATTACCGCCAATGACACAGATGCTGGGGCTTGCTATTACCGCCAATGACACAGATGCTGGGGCTTGCTATTACCGCCAATGACACAGATGCTGGGGCTTGCTATTACCGCCAATGACACAGATGCTGGAGTTTCCAATACTGCCATTGACACCAGTGCTGGGGGACACTATTTCTGCCAATGACACCGATGCTGGGGATTGCTATTACCGCCAATGACACCAATCCTGGGGCTTGCTATTACCTCCAATGCCACCAATGTTGGGGGACAACTATTACTGCCAATGACACCAGTGCTGGGGGATAACTATTACCACCAATGACACCAGTGCTGGGGGATAACTATTACTGCCAATGACACCGTTGCTGGGGGAAAACTATTACTGTCAATGACACCAGTTCTGGGGGATAACTATTACTGCCAATGACACCAATCCTGGGGGTTACTATTACTTCCAATGACACCAATGCTGGGGGTTACTATTACTGCCAATGACACCAGTGCTGGGGGATAACTATTACCTCCAATGACACCAATCCTGGGGGTTACTATTACTTCCAATGACACCAATGCTGGGGGTTACTATTACTTCCAATGACACCAATGCTGGGGGTTACTATTACTTCCAATGACACCAATGTTGGGGGATAACTATTACTGATAATGACACCAGTGCTAGGGGACACTGTTACTGCCAATGACACCAATGCTGGGGGACACTGTTACTGCCAATGACACCAATGCTGGGGGACACTATTACTGCCAATGACACCAAATGCTGGGGGATAACTATTATGCCAATGGCACCAATCCTGGGGGTTACTTTTGCTGCCAATGGCAACAATCCTCGAGGTTACTATTACTGCCAATGACACCGACACTGGGGATTATACTCCAACACTACAAAGCATACACTGCAAAGCAACACATGCTTTATTAGCCTTGTCTTAAGGTGTTGTATGCATGATGTTTAATTTCATGATTATTAGGAAAAATATTTTGATGTACGAGGTGGTGGTGGTGGTGTTGGGGTGCTAAAGAAAAATACAATTTGCCTCCAGTACCAGATACACCTCTGATCTCAATAAACCATGCCCTTCGCTCAGAACCGGCTTCCTGATAGTAAACCATACATGTGCAATGTGTGTGGGCACAGCCACTATGGCTGTGTGTGTGCCGGTGACAATACATGAGCACAGTTGGGAGACAGTTGTCACCCTAGAACAGGAGGTTCCTTAACCAAGAAAGTTTTGTATACATTTTTAACGATTGGGTTTATATCTACCTATAATTATTTATAGGAGCTCAAGATGCCAGTAAACCAGGATGGTCTGTTTTGCACGTAGACCAGGGACCTCTTCATGGTTGACTAAGGAGGCTGAAAATAAATTTTTCCGGACATTATAAGGTGGAATTCCAGCTAAAACGTTTTGTTTTTTTTAAAGAAAATCTTCCGGGGTGAATACTGAATCCTTGAACAGGAGGATTATGCTCACATTAAGGTTCCATTTTCTGTTTTGACTGGAATGCTAGCAGTGTGCAGCAACACAAGGGGCACATGTATAAGAAGCCAAAATGTATATTTTACCTCCAGAGCCGTAGCTCGCTCTTTTTGCGCCCGAGGCAAGAACAGAATAATTGTGCCCCCCAACAGACGTGTGCGGTATGTGACTTCATGCGCCCCGCCTCCAGGATGGTGGCGCGCAAGCGCAGAATGTGCTGGTGACCAAATCCAAAATAGCATCAATATTTGTTTTGTTTGAGGAAACTAATGAAAACATTTTTAGTTTCCGTTCATTTCGTCCAAAACAAATTTTTTGTCTTTGCACATGTCTAGTAATTTGTATGCATGAGAGTGTGTGTGGGTGTGTGTGTGTGTGGGGGTGGGTGGCTGGGTGTGGGTGGGTGTTTTTGTTTTAATTTATTTTTATTTTACTGTTGAGGGGCTTCGGGGAAATATTAGGGGTCTAAACAGACCTGACATTTCCCTTTTGAAATAGAAAAAGAGATTGAGGACACAGAGTTCTCTGCCCATACAGGCAGGGGAGAGCAGCGGGGATCCGAGGAGAAGCTGGAGCCTGTGCCGCTCCTCTTCTCCCTGCCGAGCCAATGGCGCCCTGTGCTCGCCATGGCAACAGGGGCAGGGCCCTGGCTGCGCCCCCTCTCAGCTGCGCCTGAGACGAGTGCCTCACTCACCCCATGGTAGCTAAAGCCCTGTTTACCTCCATTCTATATGGAAAACCATTTCTATAATTTTCTCATAATTCAAGAAAGGTAAATATAGCCAACCAATTATACTGTAGATAGATTTTGCCACTTTGTAAACCAAATATTTCACCAATTGCCCCAATTTAAAACCAGTCTACCTTCACCATTATATTTACATTGAACTCTCCCATGCCAGTAAAACTGGGGGAAATGGATATACAGTATATGTAAAAAAAAAAATCAAAGAAACTGGACTTGCTGTATTTTTCTTGAAGACGTTTCGCTGGTCATCCGACTAGTTATCTCAATTCAGAAGCTAGTTGTATGACCAGTGAAACATCTTCAAGAAAAATACATCAAGTCCTGGTGCTTTGATTCATTTTTTTATACAGATATACCATGACCTGGATGAATGAGAACCTCCATGGATACACCTTTGATGGGGGTTGTTTTCCCTTTAAAATCTGACCGATCCTCCTCTCCAATCCCTGCCCCTCCACTATCGCCATTGACAGACTTGCAATGTGACATTTCAAGTTTATTAAGATTCCATCTGTGCTCAGGAGACAGTGTGACCCAAAGTTTCTTGGTTTACATTAAATGATTGCTCTGGAATCTATGGACAGTACAAGTAGACCCATCAGAGTGATCATTTGTGTGTTTTTATGCCCTGGGCAAAGATTGACTCTGACTCCTCCCCCCTATCCTGATACACTATATGGCCACAAGTTAGCTGACCCCTGTATGAGCTTGTTGGGCCTTCCAATACCAAAACCATGGCCATTAATATGGAGCCACCACCATTTACAGCTATAATAGGGAAGGTTCTTCACAAGATTTTGGAAGGTGTCTGTGGGAATTTGTCCCATTTGTGAGGTCAGGTGCTGATGTTGGATGAGAAGATCTGTCTCACCATCATCATTCCAATTCATCCCAAAGGTGTTCATTAGGGTTGAGGTCAGGACTCTGTGCAGGACACACGAGTTCCTTCACACCAAGTTGGCCAAACCAAGTCTTTATGGAGCTGGCTTTATACACAGGGGACATATTGGGGAAATGGGGGATCTTCATACTGGCTGCCTCACAACAGCCAATCACAAATGATCTTTCAGTGAAATGAGATCTGATTGGCTGCTTGAGATTGCTGAGACTTTAGAGAATAGGGCTGTCTGAGCTTAGCCCGCACCACATATGAACCAAGGGAAGCGAAATCAGATAATTAAATGATTCAGACACAAGGTGGGTCCATTTGCTCACTCATCTTTATTAGTTCATAAATTCCAAGACTGGTGTAGATGGTAAGAGTGCAGTTGGAGAATGTTACGGTCTTGCCATGGTAGAGGACTTTTAATTGTTGGCGATTTTCTGCAAGTGAAAGGGATAGGTCAGAAACGTATTATATCATTCATATACACAGTACATGTAACCCAATGTTTTTCATCTATTCAATGCCCCCTCGGCCTTCTCACCCCCTATTTCTTGTATTAATTATGTTATGACCAACCCAAGATGGCACAAAAATTGACTTTTTGTGTATTTTATCTGTCTGTAGTTCAGCTTTATTATTATTATATTATTAATATTCATGATGGACTGAAGGGTGATAGTCTGTGCAGTGGAAGGCCAATGAGGAGGGAGTTACAATAGTCGAGACGAGAGATAAGGGAGTGAGTAGCTTTGTGGTTTCATTGGTGAGGAAGGGGCGTATTTTGGAGATGTTACGAAGGTGAAGACGGCAGGATCTGGATAGAGATTGGATTTGGGGAAGAAAGGTGAGGTCCGAGTCAAGGATGACACCTAGCACCTAGCATTAATAACGGAATCAACTCCCATCGTTTGAAAGGCCAATGCAACCCAAAAGGTACATTCCAGTTTTGGAAATCTGAACGATATTGGGGCTCCTATTTCTTATAGACTCCGATGGAAAAGGATCCCATGCAGAATTCTAAACTGTGCCACACCAAGGGCATTAAAAAGTCAAAAGATGGTGTCATGCTCTACGGTGGATTCACCATAAGGTAACCTAAATAACTGTCAGGAACTGGATCTGAACCCAAGGCCTCTGCTGTGTCTGGCGGTGACTCTACCTGCTGAGCCACCTTAGAACCTTGGATAAGTCCTTGCCTGATCTCCTGTGTATACTCAGGTAAACCTAGTTTCTGCTGAACTCTGAACTCCTTGCTCCTCCCTTGAACTTCCTATTTTAGCCACGCCTCTGCACTTCCTGTTTGCCAGATTATTGTGCTCCTGCCAATATCTTGCTCCCGCTGTGATACAATCCGCTCATGCTGCTTCCTGTGTACCAACCTTTGGCTGCTGATTCACCGACTAATCTCATTGTCTTCCACTTCATACCTGATACCTTTGGCTGCTGACCTCGGCTTGTTCGCTGACTACGCTTCTGCCTGCTCCTCCACTACTACCGTCTGCTTGTGTACTGAACCCGGCCTGTTATATAACGAATTTGCCTGCTGTTTCAGCTACTGAACTCTGAGCCTGATCCTGGATCGTGACAATAACTGGGAATACTTAGAGATCGCAGCTGCAACAGAGTGACCACTTTCAGTGCCTTGATGGAAAGGCCGCGACACAGATTCTGCTGGAACATCTCCCTATTGGAGTTTGTGAGATTGAAGAGGTCAATGCTTCATTCAAACCACCCTTGAGGTCTAAACCCGAATCCTTTCAAAGGTGTTGTAGGCTTTTTAAAGCAGAGCTTATAGTACAATAGTACAAGATCTACATATAATATCAGGGCCCCTCCTACTAGGACCAGATACCTAGAACTCTCTATGTACACTGTCTTATGTGAGTATAACCAGACAGGTATGTTCATAGGAAGCTGATGCCCTAGTGAGTGCAAGTGTCTATTGTCAGTATGACTCACATCGTTGATCCAGCCGATGAAGGCAGAGACTCTGGTGAAGACAGTTGGCTTCTTCTCGTAGTTGCAGCTGATGCCGGAGCCAAAGCTGACAACACCGTGCACCTCCCAGGATCCATTGGCACCCAGGACGTTCAGGGGGCCACCGGAATCACCCTGCAAAGTGCCATGAAATCATTATGTACAGTGATAATTTTACACACTAGATCTAAAAAGACAACTTACTGACACTGAGTTATAACAGGATAAGGCATCTAGAGTATCAACAGCTCAAGGTTTATTTAAATAGTTAATTTGATGGAGAAATGCTGCTCTGAGTTTGCTCCAGTGCTGCCCAGTAAAGCTTAGGCATTCGGTCATGGGATCTCTGCTACAACAGAGGATCAGAGTTCACAATGGCTGACCCTCCTCTTCAGTGGAGATCAAATGACCAATGACATAGGCTAAGCCTGCTTCATGCCCTCTCAAGGGTGCACAGCTCATATGCCTGAAGCTCGAATTTGGCATCCTATCCTAAACCGGCTTGACATCCAGATCTAGGTTCTCTGGCACCTTTTTGGCATGTCAGTGCACCCAATCAAGACTTAAACAAGAAACTACCCACATAAGCACTTTGGAGGACCGCGACTTACGTTGCATGCAGAAACAATGCCGTCACCACCAGCGCAGACCATGGTGTCCCTGACCTGCCAGCTCCACCAGTCGGACCTGGAGCAGGTAGCGTAATCCACCACTGGGAGGAGAGCCTGCTGCAGGTTATCAGCGATGGGTCCGTTAGCTGAAACACAAAGGGCATGATGACAAGTGACCGGCGAGAAGTCTGCTGACAGATCTTTTAGAAGTTCAACCAAAATTCAACCTGTCAAGTCAGGAAGAGCCAGGGAGGAGTGAATTTTAAAGCGTGACTCCAGACAAAATTTTGGGAGAGTTGAAATTTCCATTGGGTTTTATTTCTGTTTGCGACTGTCCTTGTGAGAGGCCTCAGGCTCGGGGGTCTACACACTTGGTGCAGCCATTATGAACGGCTTCTGCTCTTCCCATCTGATTTTTTATTTATATACAGAGAATGCAGCTGGAGGAGTTGGAAGGAAGGGAAAGAAAAGTAAAAATGGGAGGAAAGAAGGAAGAAAGGGAGGGAAGGAAAGGAAGAAAGGAAGGCTGACTCTTACTGCAAAGTTAGTGGTGTGTGGGTATGTATAGGTCATATGAAGGTGGGGTTGGTGAACCCCTAGTTCAAAATTCCATACAGACCGGACTTTATGGCTATAGAAGCTTAAGACATACAGGTAAAAGCTTGACATACAAAAATCAAAGTCACTGCACAACAGTAATGGAAACATAAAAGGTCCAAAGGCTCGGAACACAGGTCAAGAATATACATCCCCGGGCCAGGGGGTCCAGAATAGAGGAGGAACATCACCCGTATGGGTCTCACTATGCTGTGCCACTTATGTGGCTTTTATAACCGACCCTCCTGATGTAGAAGAGAAACCTTCCATTAGGGCAAACCATGTACTGGAACAGAACAGTCAGATAGCAAAGGAAGGAAACCACCGAGGCTGAAAGAAGAGAGTGGGACAAAGAGAAAAAGAGGAGAAAACAGATAGCGGACCAGAGGAAGGGAGAAAAAGGAGCAGGGAGGCCAAGTGAAGAGAAGGGAAGATAAGGAGGAGCTGAGTTCAGAGAGAGGTCAGTTCAAAGTGGAACCCAGGTACCAGGGCCAGGCGAGCCCCGTCTCTAATCCTTATTTTAAGGTAAAGATATAACTTACTGTACAGACGACCCCATCCAGTCACGAAGCTGTCTGCATTGTTGGCCAAGAGGGCGCCATTAGCGGGCAGGCAGGCAGGCTGAATGCTGTCACTGAGTGGTGCAGGTTTGGACAGCTTGATCAGAGCAATGTCGTTCCTGAAAGAGCGCACGCAAAGTCAGTTACAATGTACCGTCAGCCCAACATTTTTAAACCCAAAGCAGTAAATGTGGCCCAATAAAAGCATACACAGCACCGATTTTGTGACATTCATATAGTACTGGAAATGACTGTAATCAGGGGTACACTATCCAGAGCAGGATTTCTCAAGGTGAATGTTAGGTCACAGAAAATTTAGCCATCAGGGCAAATGAACCCAACGTGGGGGAACTGAGCATGCAAACCAAGGGATATGCTTACTTTGGGAGAATTAGTGAGAGAATTATAGGGAGTGTTAGTGTGAGGGTTACAGGGAGGGATAAAGTTAGGGTACAGGGAGGATTAGTGTTAGGGTTAGAGGGAGGTTTAGAGTTGGAATTACAGGGAGAGTTAGTGTGAGAGTTACACGGAAGGTTAGAGTTAGGGTTAGAGGGAGGGCTAGAATTGGAGTTACAGGGAGGATTAGTGTTATGGTTGCAGAGAGGGCTAGAGTTAGGGTTACAGAGAGGATTTGGTGTTATGGTTAGAGGAAGGGTTAGAGCTGGAGTTACAGGGAGAGTTAGGGTTACAGGGAGCGTTCGTGTTAGAGGGAGGCATAGAGTTGGAGTTAGAGAGAGGGTTAGTGTTATGTTTATAGGAAGGGTTAGTGTTGGGGTTACAAGGAGGGCTAGAGTTGGAGTTACAGGGAGGGTTAGTGTTGGGGTTACAGGGAGCGTTAGAGGGAGGGCTAGAGTTGGAGTTACAGGGAAGGTTAGTGTTGGGGTTACAGGGAAGGCTAGAGTTGGAGTTACAGGGAGGGTTAGTGTTGGGGTTACAGGGAGGGTTAGTGTTGGGGTTACAGGGAGGGCTAGAGTTGGGGTTACAGGGAGGGTTAGTATGGTATGGTTAGTCTGGTATTAGTGTTAGGCATGGTTGGTTTTAGAATTACAAGGGTGGTTAGTGTTAGGGTCACAGGACCAGCAGGATCTGAAGACCAGGACCATCAAATTCTAGTCTTACAGCAGAGTGAGCACAGGGAGCAAAATACTTCAATTAAACCCTTTGCAGATTGTGTATTCCAGTCTTGTTATACTCACTGGATTAGGAAAGAGTTCCACCTTTCATGGACAATGATCTTCTCAGGGGAAATGGCAATGGAACCTTCTTCATCTGCTGTCTGCAGGCTGTATTTGCCCAGAAAAACCCGGTAAACATTTGAAGAGCTGAAGAAAACACAAGTGAAATTAAATGATTGGCTGGCAGAGAAATCGGTGCATTGGTGCTGCACATACCCACCCCGATGTTTTGTCTTTTATCCCCTGATGTGATTCTGTGTCTACCGTTTCCTCACACTGAGGCATTATGTGGAGGAGGATAAGCGGATGAGAACACTCCCCCGAATTTATGGCATTTGAAGTCACTTTTCATGACATGCACTTAAAATAGGATTAGTGCAGTGTTTCCCGAAAGCAGTGAGCCAACCGGAGTACAGGCCCCCAAACCGCCATGAGTGCGAGTAGGTTAGGAGGCAATTTTTAGCAACATTTAAAAGGAGAACTATGGAGTCAGTGTTTTTCCCCACAGTTCTCCTCAGCGTCACGGGAGGATATAAACTAGCGCCCTCCCGTGACCCAAAGCTCAGTATATAGCGGGCTACAGCTCGCGGAATAGTGAGACCACCGCAGCATGGACGGATCCCGACATTACTGTTGAGATCCGCCCAGCTGCGTGAGTGACAGCTGGCTCTGCCTATCTAGAGGCAGAGCCAGCTGTGCCCGCCCACTCCCTGTACATTCCACCAGTCAGCGCTGGAGGATCGGACAGGGGAGGGGGGAATCTCTGCAGGGAGCAGCGAGCGACAGTCACGGCTCTCTGCAGGGGCAGGATGGAGAAGTGAGCGAGCGACGGTATGTGTTCGCTCACTTCCCGATCTATTGAGCCGACGTGTGACAGTTTAATTGTCACAGGTCGGCTCTAACTATGAGGATGAGTGGAAATCACTCACCTCCTAGTTCTCCTTTAAATACACTTGCTTATCAGCTCTTTCTAAACAGTCATTTTGTAACACAATGGAGTTTTCCTCTTTTCAATTGCTGAGCAAGTGAGTCAGTTACGTCAACCTGATAGTCACCTGATACAGTGGGCGGCGGTCAAGACCCAGGTGTCAGAGATCAGGGTGCCACCACAGGTGTGTCCCCAGGCTCCACTGCTTCCCTGGTACTGCAGGGAGATCTAAAGGAGAAAAAGAAAATGGAATGAATTGTCACTGTGTAGCATCCTACATGTCAGCCTGGTACTGGTATCCAAAGGTGACATCACGGAATATTAAACAAAATGGGGGGAATTTATCAAAACTGGGCCAGAGAGAATCTGGAGCAGCTGTGCATGGCAACCAATCAGCTTCTCTCATCAGTTTGTTCAGTTAAGATTTGGAAATGAGGGAGAGGCGCTGATTGGCTGCCACGCACGGCTGCTCCAGATTTTGTCTGCTCCAGTTTTGATAAATCCCCCCCAATGTTTTTAGGGGTATTCTAGAAATGTACATAAATAAAGCTCCCCAATAGGAGAGAGAGAGGGCTTCTAGGTAAATGTAATTTTGCATGGCAGTAAATACCCCACAAACTATTTTTTTTTTGTTACATAACCTCATGGCCTTTGCTGTACCAAAACATGGCAAGTGCTGAACCCTGAAAGCAAAATGTGAATTAGCCCAAGGCACATGCTTTTCTTGAGGAATGCCATGAATATATTATGTGATAGAACTGGGCAACCTGGCCTGCAGACAACTTTGTTACACAATATGAGAAAATTTGAACTTGGGGTGACTGTCGACCCCATTACAGCCCTTAAAGGAAAACTATGGGGTCAGTGTTTTCCCCCAAAGTTCTCCTAAGGGTCACGGGAGGACATAAACTAGCGCCCTCCCGTCACCCAAAGCTTGGTATATAGCGAGCTACAGCTTGCGGTATACCGAGACCACCGCAGCCGGGACGGATCCCGACACTACTGTTGAGATCCACCCAGCTGCGTGATTGAGAGCTGGCTCTGCCTATCTAGAGGCAGAGCCAGCTGTACCCTCCCCCTGCCCCGTCCGTTCCGCCAGTCAGCACTGGAGGATCGAAGCAGGGAATCCCTGCAAGGGGCCGTGAGTGACAGTCACGGCTCTCTGCAGGGACATGATCGAGAAGTGAGCGAGCGACAGTATGTGTTCGCTCACCTCCCGATCTACTGAGCCGACCTGTGACAGTTTCATTGTCACACGTCGGCTCGAACTATGAGGAGGAGTGAAAATCACTCACATAGTTAATGCAGCCAGAGAAAGGAAAAAGGTCAAAGGTTACATGGACAAACTTGATGTGTCTGCTTATACAATAAAGATATATGATGTCACTTATGTAAAATGTAATTTCTGCTAAATAAGATTACAATGACTGGAAGGATTCGTCCAACTAAAGTGAACATACGTCTCCCTCTTCCATTCCAGTCGTTTCAGAAATTGCTGCATTTCATCTCTTTGCAACCATCTGCAAAATGTTATCACCTGAGCTCCTCCCCTTTTTTTTAACTGTAGTGTAACTGCCCATCATCGACAGCCAATCACAAAGTGCTAAGGAGTTCAGCAAAGTGTTAAAGGAGGATATAATTCCCGGGACTTCCAACTCAGCGGGAAGTCGTTTTGCAGCTTGTCGCAATGGACTTCATTTTAGCATACCTGCCATGGCCAGCTCTTTGGTACGGTATCTTCCCCATTAACTACCCTGGAGACTTTGGGATTCACAGCTGGCACGCCACAGCTGTAGGCTGCAAAGAAAAGAAAAAATATATTCAATATAATAAATCTATATATTATTTAATATATACATTATATTTTATTATACTGAT
>NW_017307509.1:315715-316939 GCF_000935625.1 Nanorana parkeri
ATTTTGTATTTTTTTAATTTAGAAGATTCATATTTTTTTTTTTTTTTTACCTTTTATTGTTATTTTATAAATTTAACATACATACATAAATTCATTTTAATCATTTTCCATATCATTTTGGTCATTCAATACTATGTACATTGTTTAGTGTATCATCTTTCATAGGATAAGTCATCTTTAAATATAATCGGATGGAAAAAGCAATAGCAAGAGAGAGAAGAGAAAAAAAATAAAAAAATAGAAGATTCATATTTGTAACACATTAAAAAAAAATTTAAAAAACACCAATTTCCCTTCCAATTTTCCAAGGTGTCTAGTCATATTTTTTGTTTTTTTTTGTTCAGTTCAAGCTGATAAAAAAAAGAAAAACTGACCGAAAAGAATTGGCCAAAGTGGTTGATTTCTTCATGAGGATGACTTTTAACTTACCGTATCCAAGGCAGAAAGCGAGCACCACGAGCTTGAACATTGTAACGTGTAGAATAACTCGGTTATGTCTAGCGGCTTATATATAGAAATGTTCTGAGACCACCTACAGCAGGTAAGATAATGAGGACCAATAGGAACGCTCCAAATTTCCAGCCAGGAAACAGGCCGGGGGTCATTATACGCAGGGAAGATAAGATTGTGGAGCTAAAATGTTAAAAACAGCTGCATGAGATCTGAAATATTCACAGAGGCCCATATCCTGAGGAGAGGGGGAACCAGATTATTTACACCAAGGGCATCTCTCAATAGAAGCGTGATAGTAGAGAAAGACCAAGTGGTCCTTTCAGCCTGCCCCCTTTTTGAGTTTTTTTTTACCTTTTTGTGTGAGCATAGATCTATTTTTGCCCCAGGCGTGTTTAAATTCACTTACTGCTGACGGTCTAACTACCTCATTCAGCAAAATAATACATTCTAAGGTTAGTGTTGAACTTTCCTCCTACTAGTTTGAGGCCATGTCCCCGTGTTCTTCCTCTAAGCTTCATATTGTAGTAGTTCTCTCCTGAACCCTATTCACACCCTTCATGTATTTATGTCCTCCCTTTCCCTTCTTTTCACAAGGCTGTACTCTAGTGATAATAGGGATCTATATAGAGGGATCAGGACCTCCTTCCTCCTGCTGGGGATCCCTCTAGTGATAATAAAGATCTATATAGAGGGATCAGGACCTCCTTCCTCCTGCTGGGGATCCCTCTAGTGATAATAAAGATCTATATAGAGGGATCAGGACCTCCTTCC
>NW_017307509.1:317320-318516 GCF_000935625.1 Nanorana parkeri
TAAAATTATACAGCAATGAATGCAGAATGGCAACGGCTATAGAGGACTACAAAACCCTGCAATAGTACATTATACAGCGCAATGCAGAATACCGCCAGCTATAGAGGAATACAACAAATCCCAGCAATAGTACATAATAGTTGGCGGCATTCTGCATTGTGCTGTATAATGTACTATTGCTGGGTTTTGTAGTCCTCTATAGCCGTTGCCATTCTGCATTCATTGCTGTATAATTTTACACTTTCCATTTCACTATATTGCACACCACACTATCTTTTTTTCTTTTTTACTTCCACCGCTCCAAGCTTGCTCCTGTGATGGACTACAACCTCAATACAAACTAGTAGTCATCACTGGAGCCATTTTTTAAACTTTATTTTATAGTTTATCCGATTAACCGATTAATCGAACGTAATAATCGGCTAACTAATCGATTTTTAAAATAATCGTTAGCTGCAGCTCTGAACGAAACGAATAAGAACAGAAAACGAAACGAACGTTCGACCTACCGCTACCGAATTTCGTCCGAATGCGAATTGACTTTCACACCCGAATCCCGAAAAACGAAATAACACAAATCCGAATTTAAAACGAAACGAAACTAAACAAATTTTTTGGCAGTGCACATGTCTAGTGAACTCTCTGGTAATAAGTAAAGATCTATATAGAGGAAACCAGATGCACCTGAAGGCAAACCACACGGGGTGAATAATACCAGGTATACTCATTCCACGCATTCATATGGGTTTAGACACGTCCTGGAAAAACAGACCCGTGTGAATGAGGCCTTACACTAGAACACGTGAGATACAGGAAAAACAATGTGTGTGATATGGTGCCGTGTCCTTACAAACTGCACCTACCGTGTCCTTACAAACTGCACCTACCGTGTCCTTACAAACCGCACCTACCGTGTCCTTACAAACTGCACCTACCGTGTCCTTACAAACCGCACCACAACCGGCCCCTACCGTGTCCTTACAAACTGCACCTACCGTGTCCTTACAAACCGCACCTAACGTGTCCTTACAAACTGCATTTAGAGCTAATCTATAAACAGAAGCTGCGTACATAGAGATGAAAGTGGAAAAAACATTGTGTGTATTTTTCCTGGCTGAGGAAAAGGCTTTGCGGGGTGTCAAGGCTACAGCGACAAGGTGTCAATGTGCCATGGAGCAGGTGGGTCTGTTCTCAGA
>NW_017307509.1:318821-319403 GCF_000935625.1 Nanorana parkeri
GTGCCAAGGGAAAACTTTTTCTTCTCGAGTAACTTTCATAAAAAAAATTCAAAGAGAAGTTACAGCATACAGGTCTCTATATAAGGGCCAGCGCAGGCTGTCAGGTCACAAGGTTTCCGCGTATGATAGAGTAGAACAAAAACAATCTAAGCAAAATAAGTTTGCTACTACCGAGAGAACAAATGGATCAAGACGGGTCCGTAGAATCAAAAGATGTAGCTGGAGCATATGGGTTGGAGTATTGTCAGGTTTCTCTCTAGGCTCTGGTGTTTGTGGTGATAAGCCTGTTGGGATCTTGCATATAGGTTTATTAAAGTCCTATTATTAACCTGCGGAATGATGACTCCAGTGGCGGAACTACCGCCGGTGCCGTCGCACCGAGGCCTGAGCCTGCAGGGGGGGGCCCAATATCCATTCAAACACAGCCCCGGGGCAGAGATGGGGGGGCCCGTTGGTGTCCGGCCGCCAGTTACCATCGGATCGGTATGCGGCGGGACCCCCCATCTCTGCGCCGGCATTGACCGTTGATCACATTGGTGTCCGGCGGCTGGCAGGGCCCCCCCTCTCCCCCCCGGGGGGGGG
>NW_017307509.1:319515-320737 GCF_000935625.1 Nanorana parkeri
GGAGTGTCCGTTGATCACATTGGTATCCGGCGGCTGGCGGGCCCCCTCATCTCTGCGCCGGGAGTGTCGGAAAGACCCGACACTCCCGGCGCAGAGATGAGGGGGTGGGGGTGGGGTTATCAATACGTGCATTGCTTACAGCTCCCTCACATGCCCTGTAGAGGTGCCGGGACTGTTAGTGACATCACATTCTGGCTCCCGGCACCTCTACAGGGCATAAAAGGGAGTTGCACAAACAATATAAGATAGGGAGACTAGGTGCATCTTAATTCTGGTGTGGGAGGTGCATTGCCATTCATTTCAATGGCACCCCAAACACACCTCCCACCCACAGTTAAATCACCTGCACCAAGACGCACGGTACCGCAATGCCGTACGTTACATTGCAGTGCGACTTGGGTCACGACTTAATGACCGAGGACAAATATGGGTCCTGAGGTTACACAGGTTGAGAACCACTGATCTAGAGCAGTGTTTCTCAACCTCCCAAATGCTTGAGGGGCTATTTGCCCACTGACACCAATGATGTGGGGAGCTATTCGTCCCTGGATGGGGGGGACACTATCTATCCCACTGACCCCAATTATTTGAGGGGCTATTCTTTCTTCAGGGCCACTATCCCACCAACACCAATTAACCGAAGAGCTATTCTTCACTGGGGGGCAATATTCCACTGACTCCAATGTTTCTGAGCGCTATTTTTTTTCCTGGGGGCCACTATCCCACAAACACCAATTAATTGAGATGCTAGTCTTCCCCGGTGGCCATGATCCCACTGACAACAATGATTTAGGAGCTATTCTTCCTCAGGGGCCACTATCCCACTGACACCAATGATTTTGGGGGGGGCTATTCTTTCCTTGGGGCCACTATCCCACCAACACCAATTAACTGAAGGTCTATTCTTCCCTGGTGGCCATGATCCTACTGACACCAAGGATTTGGGTAGCTATTTTTCCCTGGAGTGCAACATTCTACTGACCCCAATGATTTTGAGAGCAATTTTGTTTTCCTGGGGGCCACTATTCCATGAACACCAATTAATTGAGAAGCTAGTCTTCCCTGGTGGCCATGATCCCATTGACTCCAATGATTTAGGAGCAACTCTTCCTCAGGGGTCACTATCCCACCAACATCACTTAAGTGAAGAGCTATTCTTCCCTTGTGGCCATGACCCCACTGATTTGGGGGGGTATTCTTTCCAAAATGGAGGGGGCACTAT